>NC_059333.1:86565000-86865000 GCF_018350155.1 Leopardus geoffroyi
GCAAAGAGAGAGGGAGGAGAGAATCCCAAGCAGTCTCTACACTGTCAGCATGGAGCCTGATACAGGGCTTGAACTCATGAACCATGAGATCATGACCTGAGGTGAAACGAAGAGTCAGACTCTCAGGTGACTAAGCCACCCAGGCACCCTGGGTTTGGTCAATGTTTTAACAAATGTGATGTTTCTTTTATGAATGAAGAACTGCTTTCATGTCCATTATCATACCCCAGAAAGGCAAAAACAAGCTACTTCCTTTAAGAAGTTGTGTCGCTGTGGCTCATCTAGTCATTGGGTCAATGTTACTGCTTCCAGGTAAGCTAGTTACAAAGGAGATTTAGTGGCACCCAACCCTGAACTTGCTCTCAATAGACATATAAGTTGATTTATCTTATATTATCTATATTATAACCAACCATATGAATTGTATTTTTTGTTTTTTGTTTTTGTCTTTTTCATCAAGATGTTATTCCTGGATTAAGACCATGGCTTTTTCATGTTGTGTAGCCTACTTAGGAATAACTGATTCAGTTTTGCCTCCTTGAGTTTGTTCAAGGACTGGTCAAAGCATTAATGAAAATATGAATAAAGGAAAGCATAAATGACAAAATAGTCAACTTAAAAGGTTCCTACTGACTCCCTTATATTTATATTAAAATCTAGTCCTTAAAGTGATCTAATTCACTGAATAAAACCATTTTATTAAGCCTTTGGTCAGCAGATTATTAATACCTATATTATGTATAGAACTCATCTAAAATTAGTGACTACAGCTCTCCTTTTTCTTTGGATACAATGAAAAGAGTAAAAAAATTTAAATAATGCAAAAGGACATTATGAAATCGTATCACCATTAACTGAATCAAAATTTAATACAATAAATTAATACAGTACTGAAAATGTTCTAATTTTTATATTAGTAGTTGATTTCCCCTTATCCTTGATTTACAATAAAATGATTTCAAAGCATTTTGAATTTGTTAGCTAATAGCATTACAATCTGCACAGTAAAAGGAGACAAAAAATATATAACTTCTGATTCAGATTATATGTCAGTTTAGTTGTGTTTATAATATGTAATTAACATAAATTAACCATTTGCAGGTTGCTGGGTGATACAGATTATTTGTGCTGATACCTAGAGTCTCTACTTTTATAAAGCTTTCAGGTTTTGATGATTCACAAAGAAACAATTTGTATGGTCAAGCTTAATTGCTGATTTAACAATAAATTTTATCTTTATAAAAATTTATATACCTACGTTTTTTGCCATATGTTATCTTCTTACGTGGTAAATTTACATATTGAGCTACCCATTACAATCCTAAATTTAAACTTTGATTGTTACCTATTATCATTGTTATGGCTGCTTCATAATAATAGCAAGTAGTAATATTGAGAAGAATAAGAAGCATTCTGACTTTGCATCTGGATGTTTTTAATAGACTGACATAGAATTCTGTGTGACACTAAAGATTTTGTCATTTTAGAGTGAAAATGAGCTGAAGAAAAAAAAAAACTGTTAATAGATTGTTCGGTTGGTATTTGGTCCACAATTATTTCTGGGGGGTTTTCTCCTTAAGTACATCTTTAATGCTACACCCAGAGATTTGGCTCAGGTGTCAGGAATAATAAGCTTTATTATAATAATAAGCCTTGGTGAGAGTTCTGGCTAAAAAAGAGAGAAAAGATAAAAAAGAAAAAAAAGGGCATTTGTGGTACTTTACATATACAGACATGTAGCACCATCTACTGGATTAGAGTAAATGAATAAAATCTGTAAAATATGTATTTCCACTAGCAAAAGTATGAACCCATGAATGTCAAAGCTTCGTATAGTATTGGTTTAGCCAATTCTTTGGTTGTAAGTGGTTTTTGGATAGGTGAGAATATTTGATATAAAGGACCTTCTTTTTCCCTTTGTCCTTGCAGCTAAGAAATAGTCACAGACAATTGTTAGCTGTTAAAGTTACCCATCTACAGCAATTGATTTTACACATGTACATTTGTGTGTGTATGAACACGTGTGCGTGCACACACACATACCCTACTGTACCCGACTCGATTATGTAATACTTTTTTACAAAGCAGTGGTTACCATGGGCAAAATAACTTTTGTGGACATGTATTTCTTAGAAAAGGATATTAGTCTGTAAGTAGAGAGGTTTTTCTTCTGTTTCTCTGTAGTAGAAAGTGTTTTAAGTATAGTTATGGCCTCCTGTTACCAGGAGAAATAAATCCTCGGGAATAACCCATTCATTAATTCAGCAAGCATTAAATAATTATTGTGTTTCAGAAACAATGATAAAAAGATTGAAAAAAAGAGCAGTGATTTCAAAAATACTGCGTAAGACTGGGCTGTGAGGTGAATGTTCCTTTGTAAAGACTTACGTCCATCTTCTTCATTAACAGGGTGCATCAGAGCAGTCAAATATCTGAGACAGCCTTATGAAATGTACAGGTTTGCAACATGTTATAGATAATGGTCAATATATTCACCACTACAAATGTGTTTTACACAAGTAGGGAGGTTGAGGAATAGGACAGTTATAAGATTCCTCTGACATTCTTCCCATAAGACTGTCAGGTCCTTATCCAAGTCATTATCTATTTCATAATATCGATTATTCCTCTGAAGGGAGTGACTACTTCAGCAGCAGAAGCATAAAAACATTACATGGTGAAGTACATGTTATAGCCACTGGCGATCTTGGAAGTTTCTTCTGAGTGTGTGTGAATACTCTGAATCTGAATCATATACAACTATATTAAGAATGAATTGCATAAAGGAAAATCTGAGAAAATGGAGACATTCACCATTTTCCTGGGTAGGAAGACAATAAAATAAAAGTTTCAGTTTTTCTGAAATTATTATGTATATTCAAAGAAATTTCAGTGAAATTCCTAGGGTCCTTTTCTTTTTTTGGCGGGGGATGAGGAACTTAACAATTTGATTTCAAAGAAGTGTTTGAGAATAGACAAAAATAGTTGTGATGGTGGTGTTGGATGGTGTGTTTGACTCTAGCATATTAAGAAGCTGTGTTACCCAAAACAGTGTGGTACTTTTACAGAGATAGGTAAATACGTCAATGAAATGCCACACACCCAGAAACATACCTTTGTATATATAAGAATTGAGTATATAAAAAGGACGCGTTTCAAACCAAAAAGCAAGATAGACTATTTAACAAATGGTGCTGGGAAAATTACTATTTGTTTTGAAAAAGAGCTATGAGTCTACTTCCTCTCACCACAAACATCAATTTTATGTGCATTAACATTTTAACACATATTATAAAAGTACTAGAAAAACTATTGGAGGTCATTTTTATAGTGTTCTGGAAAGGGCTTTCTCTAAGTGTGGTACAAAACAAAAGTTATTGAAGAAGAGCAACAGATTTAATTACATAAAAATTTAAAATGCCTCTTTTAATTCATGTTTATTCTTTTGGCAAATTTTTATTGAGCACTACTTGTACAGGTATTGTTCTAGTTTCCAAATATAGGGTGAACACAGTGCATATGGTCCCTACTGTTGTGCATATTATAGTCTAATGGCAAAGATAAAAAAATAAGCAAACAAGCAAATAAAAACATTAACTACCAATTGTGGTGAGTTGTCAAGTAAAATTACTAAATGTGAAAAATTTGCTTTAAGAGGAAATAACAGGAGGGGTGCCTGGGTGGCTCAGTTGGTTAAGTGTCCAACTCTTGACTTCAACTCAGGTCATGATCTCGTGATTGGTGAAGTCGAGCCCCGCGTTGGGCTCTGTGCTGACAGTGAGGAGCCTGCTTGGAATTCATTCTCTCTCTCTCTCTCCCTCTCTCTCCCTCTCTCTCCCTCTCTCTCCCTCTCTCTCCCTCTCTCTCCCTCTCTCTCTGTCCCTCCCCTGCTGGAGCACATGTTCTCTCTCTCAAAATAAATAAGTTAGGGGCACCTGGGTGGCTTAGTTGGTTGAGCAGCCGACTTCGGCTCAGGTCATGATCTCGAGGCTCGTGAGTTTGAGCCCCGTGTTGGGCTCTGTGCTGACAGCTCAGAGCCTGAAGCCTGTTTCAAATTCTGTGTCTCCCTCTCTCTGACCCTCCCCCATTCATGCTCTGTCTCTCTCTGTCTCAAAAATAAATAAACGTTAAAATAAATAAATAAATAAATAAGCTAAAAAAATGCAGAAATACCAGATATAAGGAGCAGTCATCATTCTTAATTCTGAGATAGAGTGTCCTAGGAAGAAGACCCTGTCAGGGCTCACTGAATGGCAAAACTCCTTGTGCTGCTGGTTGAACTTGCTGGGGAGTGAATGGGGAGATGTCTCATTAGAGGCACTCTGCTGAAAAACTGCCCAAGCTGGGGTGGGGGTAGGTGCTAGGGGAAGCTACTATGCACTGCAGGAGCTGGGAGCTGGAGAAGCCACCGGCACTGCAGGAGCCTGATGCTACAGATACTGCTTGTGCCAGGCAGGAACCAGATGCTGGAGAAGCTATGCATGCCTCAGGAGCCTGCCATGTGAGAACACTGGAACCAGGAAGAAAAAACACATTTTCCCTCCTGTAGGGTCTCTTCTGTGCCCTCTGTTGATAAAGCTTGATTTTGTACCAATGGTCAAAGGAGAAATATTTGAAGAGCCCATATCTGTCTTCACAGAGCAGACAAAATGGGTAAATTTGGAGCTGAAAGGCAACACATTGCAAAATGGCACAACATAGTACTTTTCCATTTATTTGAAGTTTTAAAAGAGAAGAAACTAATTTATGATAGAGAAAACACTGGAATAGTAGTTGCCTCTGGGGGTTGGGGGAGGTGAAAGCCAGGATTGACTGGAAAGAGGCAAGTGGGAACTTTTAGAGTAGTGGTAAGTTCTACATCTTAAGAGTTTAGGTTAACTGGATGTATGCATATGTCAAAACACAAGATTTGTGTATTTCCTTGTATATAAATGTTACCTATATAGGAAAGAATATAAACAAAAGTAAACGTGTGGTGAAGCATTTAGGTGGAGAGTATATTTATTCTTGCAATTTACTTTGAAATGCATCAACACAGACTGATGAATGAATAGATTGATAGACAAGTGTAGTAAAAAGTTAATGGTAGGATCTAGGAAACATCTAGATCAAGGGGATATTGATGCCAACTGTAAAATTATTTTGACTTTTCTGTATGTGGGAAACATTTCAAAATGAGTTGTTGGAAATAAAAGATTACCTTAACTGTTGAGGAAGAATGGATTTTAGGGGAACAAGAGTGGAAGTGGGGAGATGGATTGGAGTGGCGGCGGTGGCGATGGAGAGAAGTAGAATCAATATAGGCCTGCGGGTGGAAGTGATATGTCCTAGTGATGTATTGGAGGTGGGAGGTGAGGAAGAGGATAGAAATCGGTATTGACAGGTGGGATCTGATTTTGTACAACTGGGTATATGGTTTTGGTTCTACTGTGCTAGGGAAGACTGAAAAAGAGGCTTGGAATATGTGTGGGATGAAATCAAGAATTTTGTCTTGGGCCTGTGTATTAGATTTGAGACATCTCATCTAGGAGACATCTCAATGGAACTGTTAGGAAGGCAGTTGGATATACGTTTGGAGTGTAGAAGAAAGATCTGTGACAGAGAAATGCTAATGGAAGTCGTTAAAGAAACCTGTGGTATTTATTATTTAAAAAACTTTTTTTAATGTTTATTTTTTGAGAGAGAGACAGAGTGTGAATGGAGGAAGGGCAGAGAGAGAGGGAGACACAGAATCCAAAGCAAGCTCCAGGCTCCAAGCTGTCAGCATAGAGCCTGATGCGGGGCTTGAACCCACGAACTGCAAGATCATGACCTGAGCCAAAGTCAGATGCTTAACCAACTGAGTCACCCAGGCACCCCAGAAATCGTGGTATTTAAAGCCATGAAAATGGATATGATCACCGAGGAAGCAAGTGTAAGAAGAGAAGAGTAGAGAGGCAAGCTTTGCATCTTGGGGAAAGCAACATTAAGAAGCTAATTAGGACAAGATAAAGGAACAAATGAAATTGAGAAGTTAATGGGAAACGGACAGTCCTAAAAGTGGAGAGAAGAACTAGGGAAGGAAAAGCTGAGCTGAATGCAGCCCACAGATCTGGCAAGTTGATGACAAACTTACCTGTTGGAATATGAAGCATACTAATGGTGACAATAGCAGTTTCTGAGGTGTTTATGGCAAAATATACCAAAAGTAAAGTTTTAAAAATCCCAAAAACAGATTGGGAGAAAAATATTGTTCATACACACATGTCAGATACAAACATACACAGAGAATACTGTCCATAAAATAGAAAGCACAGCAAAAAGAAGAGACAACCTAATGGAGTAAATGGGCAAAGGATATGATACATTTTATTTATTTTTATTTTTAAAAATTCCAGTATAATCAATGTACAGTGTTACATTAGTTTCAGGTGTATATATAGTAATTCAATTCTGGACATTACTCAGTGTTCATCATAAGTGTACTCTTAATCCTCTTGACTTGTTTCACCTACCCCCCACCCACCTCCCCTCTGGTAACCATCTATTTGTTCTCTGTAGTTAAGAGTCTTTTTGTTTGTCTTTTTTTATTTGTTCGTTTGTTTTGTTTCTTAAATTCCACATATGAGTGAAATCATATGCTATTTGTCTTAGGATCTGATAAATTCTTAGCAGAATAAATGTGATGCTCAGTCTCATAAAATTGTCAATAAACATGAGACACCACATTTTTCTCTTTAGGTTGTAAAATATTACTTTATAATATACAGAGTATGCAAGAACACTGCCATATTCTGTTGGTATGTAAAATCTTTTTTTTTTTAATGTTTATTTTTGAGACAGAAAGAGACAGAGCATGAGCAGGGAAGGGGCAGAGAGAGAGGGACACACAGAATCTGAAGCAGGCTCCAGGCTCTGAGCTGTCAGCACAGAGCCCGACACAGGGCTCAAACTCATCAACTGCAAGATCATGACCTGAGCTGAAGTCAGATGCTCAACCAGCTGAGCCACCCAGGGACCCCAGTATGTAAAATCTTTTTGAAAGATAATTTAATAGTATCTATCAAAATAAAATTGCTTATACATGTTTTTCATTAATTTTACTTCTAAGAATATGCCATACACTTAATGCCCACACATAGGTGTGCAAGGTTATATCTTATTCACCAAATTGAAGACACCACTGATTGAAATATGCATCCCAATTTTAGAGATACTAAAATATGAAAATAAGTATACCCCAGACTTGATGAAATACAGTGTTACAAGATGTTCATTGTAGCATTGTTTAAAAAGTTAAAATTGATGGGTAATATTGAATTTTAAGCTGCTGTTAAAAGACCAAGGATCTAATGTACTGATACGGAAATATGGCCACTATTGTTAAGTGATAAAATGAATCTGCAAAAGAATATTTATAATACGATTCTGTTTCTATAGGAAAAACTAATATATCTATAGATTTATTTTTTTTATTTTTTTTAATGTTTATTTTTGACAGAGAGAGAGAGAGAGAGAGAGAGATAAAGCATGTGTGGGGGAGGGGCAGAGAGAGAGGGAATCACAGAATCTGAAACAGGCTCCAGGCTCTGAGCTGTCAGCACAGAACCCGACGCGGGGCTTGAGCTCACGAACAGTGAGATCATGACCTGAGCTGAAGTTGGATGCTCAACTGACTGAGCCACCCAGGAACCCCTATGGCTTTATTTTTAAAAATGCTGGTAGGACACATGCCAAACAGTGGCAACCTCTTGGGAATGAGGTTGGCATGGAGGTGAAGGATATCTTTCCTTTATACACCTATCTTCTTTCCTTCTCTTTCTTTCTTTCTCTTTCTTTTCTCCTCGTCCTCCTCCTCCTCCTCCTCCTCTTTCTTCTTCTTTCCTTCCTCCTTTTCCTCTTCTTTCTTTTCTTTTCTTTTCTTTTCTTTTCTTTTCTTTTCTTTTCTTTTCTTTTCTTTTCTTTTCTTTCTTTCTTTCTTTCTTTCTTTCTTTCTTTCTTTCTTTCTTTCTTTCTTTCTTTCTTTCATCACATTATTTTTGCAAAACCAAAATCTCTTCATATTTTAGCCTGAACAGTGTGATCTGGATGAAGTTATCTACTTGGGAATGAAGCAGTAAAGGGATAGCATCTACCTTAGCATTTTGTAATTAAATTGAGTATTTCATGGTCAGCAACAAGGCTTGAAAAACTTTGGGTTTTGTTTCCAACTCTAGATTTTAATAAGTTCAATAGAGTTATAATCTAGAAGTTGTAGAATTATAAAAGTGGGAACTAGATGATATGGAATGCCATGGTGATGAGGTGGAGAAGCATGACTATCATTTTAAGGCAGAAATGTAGAATTAGGAGGAGGCATGGACATTTTGCACAAAATTCAACACTGTATAATTCTCATCCTGAAATTCAAGAGATAGAATCCCTGAGATACAGGAAATGTGGCTCTTTGCATGAATTTGGCTGCCAGACTTCTTATGTCCTTGGGCCTACAGGAGTACACAGCAAAGACAGCTGCAAGCATGCATTTTGGCAGCTCCTGCTAACACTGAGAGGGGTGGATCAACAGATTGGCACAGGCTGAGGCAGCTGCCTCAGTATTCATATTAGTAATGGGGATGAGAAATTAGAAAGGAATGTTTAAGACACATGGGCAGTAGCAACACTAATAATTTTAGGAAGCACACTGCCATAACAAATCTCAAGTATAAATAACGATGTGCCATCTTAATATATGCTGGATGTTAACATTTTCATTACTAGGAATGAATAAATTGTTATAAAATAGAAGATCATCTTTTATAAGGTTATTTAGACTCTAAAATTTCATTATTCCAAATAGGTTGAAATTTCCTCTACAAGCTTTCTCCTCCATCACATTGGGAATTTAGGCATTGCAGAAGTGAGGAATAAAATGCCGTGGTAATTCTACCATCTATTGAAGATATTTCTAAGAATGTTGTATATGTGAATAAGTACAACGTTTTCTACAGTGAATGATGTTTCACCACACTGTGCTGCATTTTATATGGTCTATAAAGACATGCATATGAAAATTATTTCTAAAAATGGTAGTTGTATATATAGATATAGTATTATTTCAGTAAAGGGATTTGTTCATTAAACTTTGACTCATGAAATATACTATGCATAGTCAAATGTATAAAAGTCATTTCTAAGAATAATAGAATTCTGCTGCATCTGAGTAGTCATTCGGTGAAATAATGTATGCTGCATTCAGTATATCTGTAAAATATGCCACATGTATAAAATGTTTCTAGTGTTAGAATTTAAAAATATAAATTGTTTTTAAGAACACAAAAAGCTAAATCTAGTCTTTGAGACTAGAGAAATATTCCATATAATTCAATATATGGAAAACCATGTAAACACAAAGAGACAAAGCTACTACAGGATTTCAAAAGCATAATAACAAACCAACAGTAAAAAGACATTTTCAGGACAATTGAAGAAATATAAATATGAAACAGTTATTAGATGATATTCAAGAATTTTGATGTTATTAATTTTGACGGATGTGATAGTAATACTGTGTTTGTGTTAGAAAACATTGAATGTTAAACATTAGTGATGTATGCTCAGGTAGTTGGGGTAAAATATGATGTCTGATTTGTTTTAAAATGCTTTAGCAAAATAATATAGATGAAGTAAATGTGGCAAAATATAAATGTTAAATCAAGATAATGAGTATGTGGGTGGGTATGTGCGCTCTCTCTCTCTCTCTCTCTATATATATATATATACACACACATACATATACATATATATATTTAAACTTTTTATAATAAAAAGCGTAACAAGATACTGGTAAAATAAAATTCAAAAGGGCAAAAAAGGCTACAGATAGTTGCTTATTCGATAAGCAAAGTTAATTTATGTTCATGATGCCGTAATAGAGGGTATTTCAGCCAAGAACAACTCTCATTGCAGACAGCATAGTTTGTAGTAGGAGATCTGTATCCTCATTTAGGTCCTGCTGACTTTAATCGCTTCACCTCAGGGAGCCTCAGTTTATTTGTTTGGAAAATAAAAGGATTAGATTAGTTGATAGTTTTATCCTTTCCAGTTCTGAGATCCTAACCAACAGAGGCGGTAAACTCAAATACCTACCAGTGCTGAGCGGGTAATTCAAATTACTGAATAGGTGTAGTGCTTGCCACTCTAACTGGGACTCCTCTTCAGCCGAATGCCTTCATGATAATGTGGACTCAGTGTTGCCTAGCTTTTTTGGAGATTAGGAAGAAATACAAATTTTTATGTGAAATTGAAGATTTGTGTATGTTAATAGAAAACGTACAGCGAAAAGTGTAGAAGCGGTGAGGCGGGGTTGGGGGTACTACCAAACCCTGCTGCAGTCCATGTCCGCGGTCAGCTAAGACGCTGCGAAGGGCAGATGAACACTGGGAGGAAGACCAGGAGATTAAAACAAAAGATGGAAACACACATCAGTGATTCTAGGGAGTGAATTCTGCTTCAAAATATCAGTCTACCTCAGCCGACGAGATTTCATCTACGGATGAAACTCAAACACCACTTGAAAAGAAAAGTCTGTTTTCGATAGCTCTCATCGTCTGCCTGCGCTCCAGCAGTTGCGGGGCGCAATGCCATTCCCGCTCCCAGTGTCCCCCGGAGACCGCAGGCGCCACAGACTTTACACTCTCTGGGAGCGCCCCGGGGGACGATCCCGAGCTGCAACTTGAGGGATAGTTATGCTGGGGCCGCCAACCCCAGCGAACCTGTGGAGTAATTGCTTCGCTTCCTCGGAAGTTTAAAAGAAAAGCTGCTCCGGACCGAGGCAAGAGTTCTCAACCGGAAGTTTTGCCTCCCTGCTTGAGCACTTCCTGCTTGGTAACTAAGGACGCGGGGCGGTTGCTGGGGTTATCGTGGTAATTACTGGGGAGATTTGCGGGTGTAGGGAGTTTCCTTGTGTGCTGCTCCCGGGCTATACGAGAAGGTGGATCTTTCCTCCCCACCCTGTCAGAGGTTCTCTATCCTTTTGCCATCATGAGTAATGAATTCTTGGCGGAGCTGCATTGGGACGATGGGTTAGCCATCCCGGTGGCAAACGAGGAGAACAGGATCCTGGAAGATCAGGTAAGGGTCAGGTGAAGAAGGCCGGGAAAGAGGGGGTAGTTTCTTGGTTGGCAGGAATACCCCAAGCCTTTTATTCTTCCCTTTTCCGTCCCCAGTTTTATCTCTTTCTGTCTAATGCTCACCGCACCATCTCCTTCCTCCCTAACCTGTTTGCCCATTACAGTACTTGCAAAGCATTACAAAATGTATATTGAAAGGATGATTGATATTCGCGACTATAAAGTCTGAATCGTTACTCTCTCCCCTCCCACTCCATTTCGCCTCAGGGGCAGGAAAGGAAAGTCTGGTTCCTGCGTCCCCTTTTCCCTTCCTCAGAATTAAGCGCGGCTTGCAAAGGGACTCTGAGGTTTTCCTAGCAACAGTTGTTTGCGGATGTTTATAAGCAAATCACGCTCTGGTTGACATTACTTTTTGAGTTTCTGCCTAAGACATTTAAAGTTGAAAGGGACTTGAAGAAATATTTTCAAGAGAGACGTTCTAGTAAGAATGTAAAATGTGCAGTTTACAGCTTTTCAAAGTGAGGATGTTGTCACAGAGTGATATAAAAATATTTTACGTTGTAAGGAATATTTTACACCGGCTTGCAACCAATGAATGCATAGTAGTTGTTAAAAATAAAATTGCATCTGGCTCAGAAAACTTTTAAAAACCTTTAGCAGTTAGTCTAAAGTTCTGTCACATGGCAGTGTGTTGTGTAGAGGAGGATCCAGAAACAGATGATGTTTACATTACTTTGTAGAATGGAAGAGAAGGTTTTCTTCCCTTGGAAAAGAAAATGAAAGTCCATCATTGTTTTGTGAAGTTTTTTTTTTTTTTCAAAATATTCTGACCTGTTTACTAATGTCTAAATTAGATAGCTGCAGTTTTTTGTTGCTTTGTTTTAATGAAGGGCAACATTAGGGAATATAAGAAATTTGGCACTAAAAAAAAACAAAAAGCAGAAATTTGGCACTGAGTACTGAGGAATAATAATATTAACAAGTTTCCAGCCCTGGGTTCAGATCCTACTTACCAGCAGTGAACGTGTTTCTTCTTATATAAACTGGAAATAAATAATCATTTCACAGGGTTGTTTACAGCTCTAAGGATATTAATGTGGGTTAAAGTTCCAATCAAATATTAGTTTTTTTCTTATTATTGCCATAATATTTGTCTCATATGATTTTATATATGTATTATATTAGCTATTTAAAAAATATTACGGAGCAATAAAAAGAAGAGTGAGGGCCAGAATCACTTTACCTGAATAAACAGTGGCATTAAAAAGGCAACTCTAATAAGTTTAAGATATTCAAACAGAAGGGTAAAAAATAAAAAATACCCACTGTTGACTCTAGAAGTGACTATCATGGCATTAAACAAATATTCCAGACATCATAGTCTACAGTTTTATAGATAGAAAAGACAGACAGAAGTATCATTGTTTTTTAAAATTTAAATCCAAGTTAGTTAACATATAGTGTAACAATGATTTCAGGAATAGAATTTAGTGATTCATCACTTACATATAACACCCAGTGCTCATCCCAACAAGCGCCCTCCTAAATGCCCCTCACCCATTTAGTCCTTCCCCCCCACCCAACACCCCTCCAGCAACCCTCAGTTTGTCAGTTCTATGTATTTAAGAGTCTCTTATGGTTTGTCTCCCTCTCTGTTTTTATATTACTTTTGCTTCCCTTCCCCTATATTCATCTGTTTTGTATCTTAAATTCCACATATGAGTGAAATCATATGATATTTATCTTTCTCTGACTGACTTCCTGTAACGTAATACACTCTAGTTCCATCCACATTGTTGCAAATGGCAAGATTTCACTCTTTTGGATCACCGAGTAATATTCCAGTATGTGTGAGTGTGTGTGTGTGTGTGTGTGTGTGTGTGTGTGTGTGTGTGTACCCACCACATCTTCTTTATCCGTTCATCAGTTGATGGACATTTGGGCTCTCTCCGCACTCTGGGTATTGTTGATAGCGCTGCTATAAACATTGGGGTGCATGTGCCCTTTCAAAACAGCACACCTGTATCCCTTGGATAAATACTCAGTAGTGTAATTGCTGGGTCATAAGGTAGTTCTATTTTTAGTTTTCTGAGGAACCTCCATCCTGTTTTCCAGAGAGGCTGCACAGTTTGCATTCCCACCAGCAGTGCAAAAGGGTTCCTCTTTCTCTACATCCTTGCTAACATCTGTTGCTGCCCAAGTTGTTAATTTTAGCCATTCTGACAGGGGTAAGGTGATATCTCATTGTGGTTTTGATTTGTATGTCCCTGATGATGAGTGATGTTGAGCACCTTCTCGTGTCTGTTAGCCATCTGGATGTCCTCTTTGGAAAAATATCTATTCATGTATTTTGCCCATTTCTTCACTGGATTATTTGTTTTTTGGGTGTTAATTTTGTTAAATTCCTTACAGATTTTGGATACTAACCCTTTATCTGCTATGTCATTTGCAAATATCTTCTCCCATCCGTCAGTTGCCTTTTAGTTTTGCTGATTGTTTCCTTTGCCATGCAAAACCTTTTTATTTTAATGAGGTCCCAGTAATTCATTTTTACTTTTGTTTCCCTTGCCTCTGAAGACATGTCAAGTCTCCAGAAGTTGCTGTGGCTGAGGTCAAACAATCAGGTTGTTGCCTGATTTCTCCTCTAGGATTTTGATGGCTTTCTGTCTTACATTTAGGTTTTTCATCCATTTTGAGTTTATTTTTGTGTATGGTGTAAGAAAGTGCTCCAGGTTCATTCTTCTGCATAAGACAGAAGTATTATTAAAATGGAATCCTACTATATGTGCTGTTTTTAACATAAACATTTTTATTTAATAAAAATTTTAATTTTATTTGTCTTAAGAGAAAAAAAGAAAGGAATTATTGAATTTCAGGTAAATATTACTTGATTACAAGAGATAGTGATTGCTAAGAAACTTTCTTCACATTAAGAAAAACTGCATAAGAAGAAATGGTTAGATTATTGTTTAAAAAATTCTTTGTTTCATTTGTAGGCAGTTATGGGTTGACTCCCTGCCCTTTCATTTTTCATTTTTTTTTTTTTAATTTTTTTTTTTCAACGTTTATTTATTTTTGGGACAGTTAGAGACAGAGCATGAACGGGGGAGGGGCAGAGAGAGAGGGAGACACAGAATCGGAAACAGGCTCCAGGCTCTGAGCCATCAGCCCAGAGCCCGACGCGGGGCTCAAACTCACGGACCGCAAGATCATGACCTGGCTGAAGTCGGACGCCCAACCGACTGCGCCACCCAGGCGCCCCTCATTTTTCATTTTTAAAGCAAAGAAATTAGCTCTCTCACTTCTTTACACCATCTTTTACCCATATTACCACTATTAAAAAATAGTGGTTTTATTATTTTTATATTATCAAGCTTTATTTTTTATTCCATTCAGTGCCTTTAATTTACTACAAGTGTTTAGCCTTAATTTTATATGAAAAAAAATTTTAATGTTTTTATTTATTTTTGAGACAGAGAGAGACAGAGCATAAGCAGGGGAGGAGCAAAGAGAGAGGGAGACACAGAATCTGAAGCAGGCTTCAGGCTCCGAGCTGTCAGCACAGAGCCTGACACGGGGCTCAAACTCACAAACCACAAGATCACATGACCTGAGCCAAAGTTGGACACTTAACTGACTGAGCCACCCAGGCGCGCCAGCCTTAATTTTATATTTAAACTGGTTTAATGGTCCTTAATGTAGCCACTTTTACTCAGTTTATCTTTTCTTGGATTTTTCACTTTGATTCATCTTTTGCCTAGTTGCCTAGTTGCCTAGTTTCTTGTTTCAAGAAGCGTCCATTGTTTTGTGCTTTTGATTCCTTACATCCTTGGTTGCCAATTGATTTCTTGCATTGCTTGCTTTAAGTTTGTATTCTTTTAATCACAGTATCAGATCTTAAAGATACCTTCTTTCTGCCTCTACTCCTTCCTTCTGGAGTCCTGTGTTTTTTTAATATGGACTGTTTTTCCACAGACCTATTTCCCAACTGTGGACTACAGAATTCCCTTTATTCTTTTACTTGGTTGATGCTCTATTTCCTAAGTCACATATCTTCTTTCTTGGGTTATCTTATCTCAAAATAAGGAATACTTTCTTGTGTCTTCCTAACAAGGGTATATAGGAGGTAAACTCTGAATCTGAAACTGTTTTTTATTTAATCTCACATTTGATGGTGTTGGCTGAGTCAAATGTTCTAGGTTAAAAATTTTTTTATGAAGAATTTGGAAAAATATTATCTTCCAGTAGTGATGTTGGTCAGTAATCTGCTATTAGAAATATTTCCATTTCTTTGTAGGTTGCAATTTTAATGTCTGGAAGCTTTTAGGGTTTTGTTTTATGTTTACGTTGTAGTTTTTTTTGGCAACTATATCATATTTTTAATTTTCAGGTTATTTGTTGCTTTTTTGTAGCACCTGGTCTGTTTTTAGTAGTACAATATCTTTTACAATCTAAGTGTGTGTGTGTGTGTGTGTGTGTGTGTTTAGTTCTTTTTTGTGTCTTGAATTATGTTTCCTTTGGGATCTTTTTACTTGTTTATCTTGATATCTCTCACTTGATATAAGTCTTCAATAAATATCTGGTGGTCCTTGCATGTCCTTTTATATTTAAAAGAAGCAAAAAATGCCTGGATATTCTGTGGGGAAGGAATTATCAACTTGTGGAGAGTTAATCATTATGCTTTCATTAGGAAAGCAGATGCCTTTGCTCTGGGTTCATTATGCAATCATAAAAGTTAGTAACTGATGAAGAAAATAAAAGTCATAGGGGCGCCTGGGTGGCGCAGTCGGTTAAGCGTCCGACTTCAGCCAGGTCACGATCTCGCGGTCTGTGAGTTCGAGCCCCGCGTCAGGCTCTGGGCTGATGGCTCAGAGCCTGGAGCCTGTTTCCGATTCTGTGTCTCCCTCTCTCTCTGCCCCTCCCCCATTCATGCTCTGTCTCTCTCTGTCCCCCAAAAAATAAATAAACGTTGAAAAAAATTAAAAAAAAAAAAAAAAAAAAAAAAAGAAAATAAAAGTCATAAAGCTGTATGCACCAAACAACATAACAACTAAGTACATAAAAGTAAAAACTATTATAAATACAAGTAGACTTTGACAAAAATACAGTTGTAGTAGGATACTTCAATACTGACATCAGAATCGGACAGTTCTAATAGACAAAAATAAGAATATAAAGGTATGAATAATGCAGTAAAAATAAAAACAGAGCATATATCCCTTAAATAAACAGTTTAAAAAATATGTCTGTAAACCATTTAACAAAGGTGGATCATTTACTATACCAGGATGAAAACCTTAATGCATTAAAAGTGAATGATATGGGAATGCAAGCTGGTGCAGCGACTCTGGAAAACAGTATGGAGGTTCCTCAAAAAACTAAAAATAGAACTACTACCCTATGACCCAGCAATTGCACTACTAGGCATTTATCCAAGGGATACAGGTGTGCTGTTTCAAAGGGACACATGCACCCCCATGTTTATAGCAGCACTATCAACAATAGCCAAAGTATGGAAGGAGCCCAAATGTCCATTGAAGGATGAATGGATAAAGAAGATGTGGTATATATATATACAATGGAGTATTACCCAACAATCAAAAAGAATGAAATCTTGCCATTTGCAACTACGCGGATAGAACTGGAGGGTATTATGCTAAGTGAAATTAGTCAGAGAAAGACAAAAATCATATGACTTCACTCATATGAGGACTTTAAGAGACAAAACAGATGAACATAAGGGAAGGGAAATAAAAATGATATAAAAACAGGGAGGGGGACGAAACAGAAGAGACTCATAAATATGGAGAACAAACAGAAGGTTACTGGAGGGGTTGTGGGAGGAGGGATGAGCTAAATGGGTAAGGGGCACTAAGGAATCTACTCCTGAAATCGTCGTCGCACTATATGCTAACTAATTTGGATGTAAATTTTAAAAAAATTAAAAAAAAGTGAATGATAAACCTTAAGGACCTTATACAAAATGAAATAAGATGGACACAAAAGGACAAATCCTGTATGGTTTCACTTATATGACATACCTAGAGTAGTGAAGTTCATAGACACACAAGTAGAATGGTGATTTCCAGAGGCTGGGTGGGGGGGAAGAGGAATGGGGAGTTAGGGTTTAATGGGCACAGAGTTTCAGTTTGGGAAGATGAAAATTTTTAGGTGGATGGTGGCAATTGTTGCACAACACATAAATGTACTTAATGCCATTCTTCTTCTTTTTTTTAAGTTTATTTATTTATTTTGAGAAAGCACACAAGCAAGGGAGGGGCAGAGAGAGAGACAGAGAGAGAGAGAGAGAGAGAGAGAGAGAGAGAATCCTAAGCAGGCTCCATGCTGCCAGTGCAGACCCTGACGTGGGGCTCGAGGTGAGATCATGACCTGAGCTGAGATCAAGATTTGGATGCTTAATGGGCTGAGCTACCTAGGCAACCCGATGAATGACACTCTTTTTAATGTACATTGAAAAATGGTTAAAATGATAAAATGTATGTTTATGTACATTTTACCAAAATTAGAGAAATGAGTGTGAGTGGTGGGAATTTTATAGGCCATATTTTTCTGATCATAAGCCAATAGAATTTATAGTAAATAATTTAAAAAATTATTCTCCATTTTATGGACTGTTTGCCTCCCCCTCCCATTCATATGTTGAAGCCCTAATCTCCAGTGTGTTGGTATTTGGTGGTGGGGCCTTTTGAAGATAATTAGGCTTAGATGAGGTCATGAGAATGTGGCTCCCATGATGGTATTATATCTTTATGCGAAGTGGAAGAGAGACCAGCGCTCTCTCTCTCCACCATTTAAAGATGCAGCTAGAAGGCACTGTCTGCAAGTCAGGAAGAGAGATTTCACCAGAACCAAATTGTCTAGTAACTCAATCCTGGGCTTCCTGGCCCCCAGGACTCAGAGAAATAAATTTCTATTCTTTAAGCCACTCAGTCTATGATATTTTGTCATGGCGGCCTGAGCTGACTAACACATCCATCTTAAACACTTAGGCCAATTTCTCAGAAACCTAGATAACTCTTCTATCATGGAGAAATTGAAAGGGAAAAGTTAGTTTTTAGAAAACAATAAAAAGAGACTGCTTCATACCTGTATCTGCTGGAAATAGGAAAAATCTTACTTAGAGAAAAGTTACAGGCTTAAATGCCTTAAATGCCTTCATTTTTAAATCCATGCTTTAGTTAGCTTGGGTTGCTGTAACAAAATACCATAGAGTGAGTGAGTAAAAAGACATGATTTATTAAAAAGACATTTATTTCTCACGGTTCTGAAGGCTATAAGTGGAGATCAGGGTGGCAAGGTGGTTGGGTTCTGGTGAGAGCCCTCCTCTTGGCTTGCCGATGGCTGCCTTCTCACTGTGTTCTCACATGGCAAAGAGAAAACAAGCTCTGGTCTCTCTTCTTCTGACAAAGACACTAATTTTACAATGAGGGTCCTACCTGCATGTCCTAATTTAAACCTACTCACTTCCCAAAGGCCCACCTCCAGATACCATCACATTGTGGGTAAAGGCCTCAGCATATGAATTTGAGGGTGACACAGACATTTAGTCTATAGCATCAATGTGACAAAAAAGTAAAATAATTAAAACCTGTTCTTAATAAATTTTTAAAAAAGAATAACAAAGTGAACCAAAGAGGGAATTAGAAGAAAAACTGAAATTAATGAAATAAAAAGCAAAAATACATATTTAGTATGATTTACTATGTTTAATGAAATATAGGAGATAACATATAGTGCATTAGTATTTTATTACTTCCTTATTTAAAACATTCAAATAGCGTCTTTCGCACTTAGTGGATTTGTTGTGCTCCTCCTGGGTTGTATGCAGCCCCAAATTTGGGAACCACAGATCAAGACTATAAGGAAGGATATTTTTGTTATGTTGAGCTTTTATATTGTTTTGAGGGGTGACGTATTCTAATTGTCCTGGGAATCTATCTTGTAATTTCCTAAAGTTTTTTGTTTGTGTGTTTGTTTGTTATGCATTTACATTGTTTTGTTTCTACTCAGGGTTTTAATTCAATGACACACAACATACATTAAGAAAGAGGTCTTAAGCACATGGAAGTTTGTTCTGTTAAGCTCTGTCCAAAATCTGTTTATTTTGAATAGCTCAGGGAGGAGCTTGTTATACCTGATGTCCGTTGCTTTTAAAATTTATGGTTTGTGTTCTGTGTTTTTGTTACATCTGTTATTATGCTCTTGTTTGCTCTAGAGATGTTGTGGTTTAATTATGTAATAGGATCTCTCTTTTTCCCTTTAAGTACTGCTGTATGAAAATTGCGTTTTAGCGGTGGTTCCTGAAAGATTTCTGAGAAATCTTAGAGATTTCTATTCTATTTTAATATAGTGCTAATTTTCCCACAGCAATGTCTAAATTATCACATGTATTATTTACAGTTGTCAAAGCTGCAGGAGGAAAAGTCAAGCTTGCAAGATCAGCTACGTGACTATGAAGATCGAATTAATGCTATGACTTCTCACTTCAAAAATGTTAAGCAAGAGTTTTCGTTTACGCAGGTATAGTAATGTTGACATTCATGTTGATTAGGTCATGTGTAGTCATGAACATTTCACATTGCATATACATCTGTGATTTTATTTTAGACATACATGAAACTTTACCATAGCTAACCTATTGTGAATGTAACCTTGAACCTGAAAGTAAGTAGGAAAAAAAGGCTTTTGAGGAATTCGCTACCGTCACCAAGTTCAAGGAATAATTAACTCATTTGAAAGAAGAAATCATTCATACAGTGTAACGTAATATTAGGCAGCAGATTATATGAGAAGGGTACAGTGACGGCAATGAGAAAAATTCTAAGCCAAAATAGACCTAATATAACATGTGACAGAATTTCCAGCTCATTTTCACTTTTACAGCATGACCCACTGGGGCCTTTTTGAGTGGGAACAAATAGTTCACACATTTCAGTAGCCCTTAGGACACCACATTATTTTAGGATCCTGAGATAGTAGGAAAGTTAAATTATATCTAAGACACTAGTTAAGATAACTGGGGAAAGTATAATGCATTTTAGAAATATTACTACAAATAATAAAAGTTACAACTTAGAGTGATAAGTATATTTGTTTTATGGACAATCTATTCATGTGTAGAACATCATTCCCTGATGATGCCCAGCAAATAGCTCAGCAAATCAGCATTGGAGAGTTTACTAACTTCCATATCAAACTATTTTTTTAAAAACGCATCTACCTTTCTTTGAAAGGTATGTAATTCTTAATAGTGAACAAAGCATGTTTTTAATACCAATTTATAATTAATATTGATAAGTAACCATTTTGTGGTTTACAGATTTTATTAGGAAGCAGCAAATTGATGAACTTTTAGAAGCAATACTTGAGAGTTTTGAATCCTGATATGATTAATTAATAAACTGGACAACATCATTCTTTAAGTTATTAAACCACTGAGTTGGGGATTTGAAAGTCAGAGATTCTAGGGGTGCCTGGGTGGCTCAGTCGGTTAAGGGTCTGACTTTGGCTCAGGTTATGATTTTGTGATTCATGGGTTCAAGCCCCACACCAGGCTTGCTGCTGTCAGCCTGTCAGCTCAGAGCCTGGAGCCTGCTTCAGACTCTGTGTCTCCCTCTCTCTCTGCTCCTCCCCTGCTCACACTCTGTTTCTCTCTGTCTCTCAAAAATAAATAAATGTTTAAAAATTAAAAAAAAAAAGAAAGTCAAATTCTCTGTGGGTGTATATTTCATTATAGTCAAACCTCAGTTAAATCGGATAATAGTTATAGAAGACCATAAACTTCCTATAGCATTAACAGCTCTAATAATGTAAAAATAATACTGATGGTGATAACTTAGAAGCACTACAAACTCAGTAGTCAATAAATACAATTTTATTGAGTAAAGCTTAACACAAAGGCATGGTTGTTTACTAATATATTCTATGAAATATTTATAACCATCGGTGTTTACGTAGTCATTTATAAATTATCTCTGCAATCAGCTTATGTAGTCAGTTTATAGAAACAACCCATTTCCTAAAGTATTTTTAAATAAATTTTATTTATTTTTTAGGTAAGTCATGAGTTATATATTTTTTAACCCTTACCATATAAACTTTGATTTTCTGCAGTTTTTCTAGACCAACATAAAATCTAAAAATGGCTGACAACAGTATTTTCTTCTAGGTCATTCCATGAACTGACTTTCTTACAACTAGTAAGCAACACCAACTACACTGAATTGTAAAGTCTAACATGGTTTAAGTTTCAGAGAAGTGGAATTACTAGTACTTAATCTAAGTATTTTGTGGGAACTTTTTTTGGGCTAATGGGTTATTATAAATATTGTATAATGTTAAAAATTAAAAAGTCTTTCTATCTTGTAAATTATTCTGTAGTCTCTTTGTAAAGCAAGAGAGCATGAGATTGAAAGTGAAGAGCATTTTAAGATCATTGCTGAGAGAGAACTGGGACGAGTGAAGGATGAAATCCAACGACTACAAAATGAAATGGCTTCAATACAGGAAAAGAAAAGTGATAAGGAAGTATGTGTTGAAATGTTACTTAAAATTTTGTGCTATTAGTTCTTTTTTCCCTCACCAACAAACACTGATTTTCTTTTCTTTTCTTTTCTTTTCTTTTCTTTTCTTTTCTTTTCTTTTCTTTTCTTTCTTTTCTGTATGGGAAGGGCATTCATTAGTTTCCTGACATTTACAAAAAACATTGTTTTTTGGACAATGAAAGGCTTGCAGAGTTGTCATTTGAATGAAACAATGATAGAATGTTGCACTTATTTTCCTACTATTCATTTGCCAAATAGTCATTGAGCTATACCACGTGCAGAGTACCATACTGGCTATCTACTATGCAATACTAAGCATCATTTATTCATAAGTATCATATGATACTAGGCATAATTTATTCATATATTTTTAAGGGCCACATTAAAAATTACTTTTAATATTTTCATTTTTAATTCAAAATTTTTACCTTTCATATCAATTTATCAGCCTATGACTCTAATATTAAGCTACTGTAAACTCTTTTTCTCTTTTCCTTCATTTTTAGTTACCTGATTTGGACATTCTTTCCAAATTTGATTCTTCTCTTTACATATGCATATATATATATATATATATATATATATATATATATATATAAACACACATATATATGTATATGTATGCATACATATTTTAATATATTAATTTGTACTTGTTTGCATATTGATTTGTTTTCTTTTGTGGATCTAGATTTGTTAAATGAATACATTTACAGAAACATTTTTATCTCCTTAACAACTATATTTATTTCAATTAGAAGTACTTCTAAAATTTCCATACGACCTCTTAGTGGCAGCAATCTGATTGGAGCTGTAGGGGACTTGTCTCAGGCTTGAGTTAGCATATCAAGTACATTATTTTTATTCAGATTTGGTGGAGTGACTAATATTAGAGATTGCTCTGGGGGAGTTTCCCTAAAGCCTTTTTAAACAACCTATGGCTCAACTATGATTCTCATCTTTTATAATCTTCTCCCTTCTATTTTATAACTAAAGAATTAAATATAAATGTGGTGGTTACATGATTAAATATGGTATGTTACACACACACACACACACACACACACACATATATGTGGTGGTAAGAACAGGATTTCTTCTTTCCTTTTTAATATGTTCTATAGTATTTAATGTTTTATTTTAGTTTGTATACTAAATAATATTTTGTAATCTCCCCCTAACCCTTTTCTTTGGAAATTAGACTAACATATTTAAAACTACTCAAAAATTGGATAGTTTGAAATGTCAGATGAACTGGGACCAGCAAGCCTTGGAAGCCTGGTTAGAAGAATCAGCTCATAAAGATAGTGATGCCCTCATTCTTCAGAAGTACGCACAACAAGATGATAATAAAATTAGGGTGAGAAATTATAAATTGTAATGTTAGGTTTTCTCTGAATCTGTAGTATGTGATCCTTTTTACTGAAATTAGATTTATAATTTTAAAGCAGTAGTTCTTAAACTTTTTTGAGTCAGAGACTCCTTTGACAATCTAATAAGCCAAGGATCCTCTCTTTAGAAAAATGACTGTACTCAAATAGTTACAAAATTTTACTGAGAGTTTTATAGATCCTCTGAAACCCTCTGACCATTTAGGAATCCACAGACTCAATTCTGATTGAGAAGAATTCTCAAAAGTATTTCAGAGAAGAAAGTTTTTTACTAAAATGTTGTATAAATATTTTAACTACTTTTATCTAAATAACGGTTTGAATTTAACATAGTGTTTGCTGATTTGAGACTATAGTGCTATTGATTACTTAATATATTATTATAACCATTACTTAAAATCTACTTGTAATTAAATCTGTTAATACTTTTGTATTATGAAACATGCTATTTTCTAATAGATATGATACAAAATGCATTATTTTAAATGACAAGTTGTTAATGTTTTTTCTAACTAAAAAGTATTAAAAGTCTTTTTAGAAACAGTTTAGTTTTCATTGCAACCCTTTGGAATTAAAAGGAAATGTATGAATTATTTCGTAGTTGTTTTAGATGGCAAATAAATGTGTATCTATAATATAATAATACTTAACGTAAGACATGCTAATAGCTTTTAAGTGAATAAAACAACAATTATAAATATTTTTACATGTAACTACATCATAGGCACTGACGTTGCAATTAGAAAGACTCACTTTGGAATGTCATCGGAAAAGAAAGGTACTTGACAACGAACTTACAGAGACTCTAAGTGCACAGGTTAGTTTAGTGAGTATTCTTATTTCTTAATTGTCAAAGAGATGTATGCAAAAGCACTTAAATTCACAAAAATGTTATTTGCTCTGTATTTGACAGTTAGAATTGGATAAAGCAGCACAAGATTTTCGTAAAATTCATAATGAAAGACAAGAACTCATTAAACAGTGGGAGAACACAATAGAACAGATGCAGAAGAGAGATCGAGACATTGATAACTGTGCCTTGGTAAAGTAGTTGTTTGGTCCTTGCAATGTTCAACTGTATTATTCTCTTTTGTATTTAACCCATTCATTTCAAATGTAACTCACATTGCTATTTGAAAGTCACTTTTGTAGCAGGGTTTAATAGTTTTGGTAAATGTTTTCCAAGCTTAACTCTTTCCATTTAGATATGTGATTTTATGAAGATTATTTACTTATGGTATAATGATGCTGAAGACTGGATCCTGCCATCTCTGAAATGTGGAACAAGAGAAAGTCAATAGATAATGTTGGTGCAGTAAAGCCAATGCTCTGACTTACACATGGTTATCCACAGTGTTTTGAATTTAACGTATGTGCTATTTGGTAGTAATTACTGGTGTAGGGAAATGAGCTTCATGGATAGTCAAGAAACAAAAAGGAGAGTCAGGAAAGAAACCTAAACTGTGATAAAGCTTTCACTTTTGAAACTGAGGCACCCATAATAGGTTAGAAGCATGGAAGGGAAGGAATACCACACTGATTAAACATAGACCTAGTGTTATCTTTTGCTATTTTCAGAGGTTAATTTAGAAGTTTTTTTGAAAATCATTAAGGAACAAAATAGGGGTGAGTAAAAATGGGAAGATTAGGGAAAGTTGGGAAGGAGAAGGAATTGAGGAGGAAAGAAAGCAGATGAGAAGATGTTTTAACTTCCATTCTAAATCTACTACATGGAAAGGCATTTGGCAAGCGGCTCAGGTCACTGGAAGTTTGGAATTCTCATATCTGTATGAGGTTTACTTGTTATATGTGACTTAAATGTAAATATTTTATTTTAAATGTCTGTAAGTGACCAACATTTTATCAACAAAGTGGCCTATGCCTTCTTTGGAGGGACAAGGAAGAACCAGTTTTGACTATGAGTTCGACTTAATTCTTTTTTTTTTTAATTTTTTTTTTTCAACGTTTATTTATTTTTGGGACAGAGAGAGACAGAGCATGAACGGGGGAGGGGCAGAGAGAGAGGGAGACACAGAATCGGAAACAGGCTCCAGGCTCCGAGCCATCAGCCCAGAGCCTGACGCGGGGCTCGAACTCACGGACCGCGAGATCGCGACCTGGCTGAAGTCGGACGCTTAACCGACTGCGCCACCCAGGCGCCCCATGGACTTAATTCTTAATGCTGATCTTGGTTTTAAACATCAAGTCCTGACTGCTTCCTCTTTGTAAATCAAATGTGATAGATCCAAGACTGCAAATCTATGTGCAATAGAACTGCATTCTCTTACAACCCCACAGCTAAATTGACTCAGCCTGCTGATTTGGCAAAATATACAGCTGGTCTCTGGTCATATTCATATTGGTTCCTTATTGACATCTCCTGGTTGTCTGTACTGTAAGAGAATAGGGAGGATGCTAAGAAGTGGCTCCATAGGTAGGGGTTTGCTTCTGAGTGTTTAACAACTGGCTCCCCATTTGTAGCATTTCTGATTTCTGTGGTGAAACTACTTCCATACCAACATGACTCTGCTCAACAGAGTTGAAAAGAGATGTGTCAGTCAGTTCTGGTGAGCCAGTGAAAGCCAGTTCATACCGCTAGAGGATTTAATCTCTTGTTCCTCTTCCTCCAAAACAGTTCCTGCCTTCTTAGTGTCTTCTTGGCAGGAGTCTGAGTATATGAACCTATGAACCTGAAATTGGCTTTTTTTTTTTTTTTTTAAGGTTACTTATTTTTTTTGAGAGAGAAAGGGAGGGAGAAAGCGTGCTTGAGAGTAGGGGAGGGGCAGAGAGCGAGGGAGAGAGAGAATCCTAAGCAGGCTCTGGGCTGTCAGTGTGGAGGTTGACATGGGACTCCAACTCATGAACCATGAGATCACTACCTGAGATGAAATGAAGAGTTGGATGCTTAACTGAGCCACCAGACTCCCCTGAAATTGGCTTCTTAAAATAAACTTTTGCATCATTTGGAAAAGGAAAAATATTTTTCTATTATGCTTTTATTCCAGTGTAGAAATTTTGGGACATTACTGTACTTATCAGCATCACCTACATAAACTTAACTGTGAGTAGATAACACTGTTAAAAAATGTGAATGTTGAAGTAGGTGTTAGAGTATCTGATTAAATGGTAGAAAAATCAATATAAGGCAGAAAATTCTAGAATGGTCATTTGACATATATGAACTTAGGAAGTTTTGACCCGTCTTTGGTTGAATAAACACAGCAGATCTATAGAACGATACATTATATAATGTTAATTGTTATAGAAAACATATAGGAATACTAGACTGAATAAATTAAAGATTTTTTAAAAATGTACATTTCAGATATATATCCACTTAATATGCTAATATGTACAATATTACCTGCCGCATTTCTAAAATTTATTGATTTCAGATACCCTCTGAAATTGTATGATTTCACATACCCTCCCCCAACTTGATTTTCTGTGATTAGTTGTTTCATGGGACGCCATTTGGGAAAACTTGAAAGAAATACATTTTAGAGTAAATTTTCCTTCTCCCTCCAATTCATTCAATATATTGCTGTCAACATCACTTGTAAAAACCATAGATGGCCTTTTTATTCCTCAGCTCTAAAATCTTCTTTGTTTCACATTGCTTAAAAATTGAACCTCTTGGGGGATGCCTGGGTGGCTCAGTTGGTCCAGCATCCAATTCTTGACTTCATCTCAGGTCATGATCCCAGGGTTGTGGGATTGAGCCCTGCATTAGGCTCCATGGTGAGCAAGGAGCCTGCTTAACACTCTCTCTCTCTCTCTCTCTCTCTCTCTCCCCACCACTGCCCCTGACTCCTCCCCCACTTGGGCTCTCTCTCTCTCAAAAAAACACAAATTTTTTTTAAAAATTGAAGCTTTTTAACATGGCAATTGGAAAATTGAATTTATTCACAGTTGGGTCCTAACCTCTACCTTTCCAGCCTCATTCCTTTCATCTGTACCTGCCCCTTCTTAATATATGCCCATTCTATGCCTGCCTTCCTACCCTACACCTTAACCACATTAGAGCATTTATGCATATCCATTTATTTTTTTAGGTCTGACTTAAAAGAAGCCTCTTAGGTAATGCCTTTTGATAATTCTTCTCAGGTAGACTTCATCATCTCTTTGTTCCCATGGTGCTTTGTTCACATCTCAGTTACTACTTTGTATATTCTGTTTATTTTGTATTCCCAAGACCAAAGGTCTTGAGTGAAGGTATTCTTATTGAAACCAATAACTAAAATGTTATTCTCAAAAGATGAAAAAAAAAAAACTAGTCCTGTGAAATATTTGGAAAAACCATTGGAATCCAACTTTCTATGTAGAAATATTCAACAGTGTTATGTTTTTTTAGATGTCACCTTTTGTTGATAAAAGATTGATATTTTTCTCATCTCTTTAGCCAAGTACCAGATTAAAGAGAAAGAAATCCTTAAAAATATGAGCTTATAGATACTGATGTATAGCCTATTAATATTTTGTTTTTATTCATATAAAAATAGACCTTTTTTTATACATTTTTAAATGTTTTATTTATTTTTGAGAGAGAGAGTGCAAGTGGCAGGCGGGGGTGGGGCGGGGGGCAGAGAGAGAGGGAGACATAGGATCTGAAGTGGGCTCCAGGCTCTGAGCTGTCAGCACAGAGACTAATGTGGGGTCCAGACCCATGAACTGGGAGACCATGACCTGAGGTGAAGTCAGATGCTTAACCAGCTGAGCCACCCCAGGGCCTCTAAAAATAGACTCTTTAAAGAAAATATTGTCCTAATAATTTTTGATCAAATACTGAATTTGGTTTAATAGAAAAATAATAACTAATTTCCATTTTGTTTGTTTTGTTCATCATATTAAACATATATTTAACATATTTTTAATCTTAGGCATTAGCAAGGATAAAGCAGGAAATAAGAGAAAAAGAAAATTTGGTTAAAGAAAAGATCAAGTTTTTGGAAAGTGAAATTGGAAATAACACAGAGTACGAGAAAAGAATTTCTGTTGCTGATCGGAAAGTTTTAAAATGTAGAATGGAGTATCAGCGTCATGAAACTAATAGAAATCAGCTGAAGGATGAGGTATGTTAACTAATAAGACTGGTTTGTGTGTTTATGACAAATTACTATAAAAATAAGCATAAAGGCTCTCCTTCAATTAAGGAACTGCCTTCTAGTTCTTTGTCTTATGTCCCTTCACGTTGTGGAACTTTTTGGGTATTCCAATGGCGCCCTGTTTGGTGAAGGCAACAGGAGTGCCAGTCATATCACATGTGGTATGAAGGGGTCCCCCTGGAGTTGTATAGCACACACCTTGCTTGTCACACGTGGTGTTTTGTAGGTGACTTGAGGCAAAATGCTCCTGAGGGGTCTAGACTGGAAACCATAATTATAACTTCCAAAGGGGCAGATGTGAAGGTGAATGTTGTAGTGATGACCTGAAGTGGACATATAACATGTCCAGTGCTACATATGTATGGTGGTTTTAACTCAGAGTAGGTGGAGCTATTTGCTTAAGTTCAGTTTCTCACCTTGAGAAGGGATAATATTTCAGTCTGGTAGTGAGACAGTGTAGGGGTAAAATACCTTGAACAGAGAACAAAACTTTTCCTGCTTTGTTCATTTCTTCTTTCGCAGGCACACATGCCCAACTAGATTGTTCTATAGGGAGTGTTAGCAACAAAGGAATTTTTATGAAATTTGTGTCTTGAAGTCACATTAGCTGAAGTTACTGCTGTTTAGTCAGGAAACTGGAATATTGTAGAGCATTACATTCTATAAGTTGTTATACTTTTTATTTCTGATAAAGAAGGAAAGATGTTTTATTGTCCAAAAAAAGAATAATTACTTAAGATCCTAGAATAGTAAAATAAGCAAATTTCTTGCCTAAATTAAATGTCATTGCTAATAGTTCATTCTTAAAAATTTTTAAATTGCAGAAAAGAATGCAGGGATTCATTCATTCATTTGTTCATAATTTGTTTATTGAGATGCAATTCATATATAATAACTTACCCTTTTGAAGTATGTAATTTAGTGGTTTTTAATATTTCATAGGATGTGCAACCATTACCACTATCTAATTTTAGACTGTCTTTTTCTTTCAAAAAGAAATCTTTTGCCCACTAGCAATCACTCTGCTTCCCTCCACCTACCCAGCCCTGGCAACTACTAATCTACTTTCTGTCTCCATGGATTTGCCTATTTTGGACATTTCATATAAATGAAACCATATCATACAGAGCACTTTATGTCTGGACTCTTTTACTGAAATAATGTTTTCAAGGTTCATCCATGTCATATAGCATGCATTAGTACTTCATTCATTTTTTTCTATCCAAGTTTTAAAATTTTGTTAAAGTACACATAACATACAATTTACCATCTTTTTAAAAAATATTTATTTTGGGGTGGGGGAGACACAGAATCCAAAGCAGTCTCCAGGCTCTGAGCTGTCAGTACAAGCTGTGAGATCATGACCTGAGCCAAAGTCAGGTGCTTAACTGACTGAGCCACCCTGGCGCCCCTACAGTTTACCATCTTAATCATTTCCCAGCATGCAGTTCAGTAGTGTTAAATACATTCCTAATGTTATCCAACCATCACCATCATCCATCTCCATAATTCTTTTCTTCTTGTAAAACTGAAACCCTGTACTTATTAAACAGTAACTCCCCATTCCCCCCTCTTCCCAGCTCCTAGCAACTACCATTTTGCTTTCTGTCTCTAGGAGACTAAGTTAACTTCACATGAATCAGACAGTATTTATCTTTTTGTGACGGCTTATTTCATTTATTTTACTTAGCATGGTGTCCTCAAGGTTCATCTATATTGTAGCATATGTCAAGGTTTTCTTACTTTTTAAGGCTGACTCCTATTCCATTGTATGTGTGGATCACATTTGGCTTACCCGTTTATCTGTCAGTGGACACTTGGGTTGCTGCCATGTTTTAGCTATTATGGATAACGCTGCTATGAACATGGGTGTACAATTATCTCAGAATTTCTGGATGGCAATTATGGTAATTATGTTTCTGATTTTTTAAGGGACCACCATAGTGTTTTCCATAGTGGCTGTACCATTTTACATTCCCACTAACAGTGCACGAAGGTTCTAATTTCTCCATATTCTCACCACCACTTGCTATTTTCTTTTTTTGGCGACAGTCATCCTCATGGAAGAGTGTGAGGTGGGATTTCATTGTATTTGACGTGCATTTCCTTAGTGATAGATGATGTTGAACATCTTTTCATGAGCTTATTGGCCATTAGTATATCTTTTTTGGAGAAATGTCTATTAAAATCCTTTGCTCATTTTTGAATCAGTTTATAGTTGTTGTTGTTGATGAGTTTTAGAAATTTTCTGTATATTCTAGATATTAATCCCTTAGCAGGTATATGATTTTGCAAGTATTTTCTCCACTCTGTGGACTGCATTTTAACTCTGTTGATATTGTCTTTTGATGCACAGAAGCTTTTAATTTTGATGAAATCCAATATGTCTATCTTTTGTTGCCTGTCATATACAATTAATCATTGCCAAATCCAATACTGTGAAGCTTTTGCTCTTTGTACCTGTCACACATCTATGTGGGACTCTGTAATTTGCCAGTATCATACAATAAGTCATTGAAAATGTAATATCAGATCAAAAAGAAAAACTGTTAATATGTATTACAGAAACATCGTTATTGTGTTTATGGGTATGATGTAGGTTAAAAATTAATATGTTCAGAACAGAACTTCTCAAAAAAGAAATTACCTTATAAGATGTAAAATAAATATATGTAATTTCTGTCTGTTAACTAATAAATAGCTGGATTCTTTAAAAGCCACTGTGAATAGAAGTTCTAGTGATTTAGAAGCTCTGCGGAAAAATATTTCCAAAGTAAAGAAGGATATTCATGAAGAAACAGCAAGGTAAGAAAAAAGATATTTAAATATGTTTATAGTTTTTGACTACTTCTAGAAAAATTATTAAATATTTAAGTTTTTGTTAAATAACTGAAAAATTATAGCTACTAAATTATTAAACGTGAAAATAAATTTTCCTGGGTTTTTCATCATAAAGGCTTAGGAATAATATTTTTGTGGCTTATTAAATATGTATTTAATAAATATGTAGGGTTTACATAAAGGTAATAAAAAGGTTTATGGCAAAAGAAACCTTCAAGTTATATGAAGATAAACTATTCCTTGTTTGTTTGTATTAATTTTTAGATATGTTTTCTATTTTTTCTTCATAAACTCTCTCCAGGTTACACAAAATTAAAAATCATAATCAGATTGTAAAGAAAAAATTAAAGCAGATAACTGAGAAAACTATGTCTGTAGAAGAGAAAGCTACCAATTTGGAAGATATGCTAAGGGAGGAGGAAAAAAGTATAAAGGTAAGGTTTACTTTCAGTTTTTAAAGAGTCACAATACATTTAGCAATAGTGAATGAGACTCTTGCGATTATGGAATAGGAGGTCTTTTAAGAGGCTCTGCTTTCTGTTGTGATCCCATTTGTAATTTGTAATCAGAATTTTGAGTTGTTAGACCTCTTTTTATGTGTGGCTTTCTAAAGAGGTTTCTGACCTTCTCTTAAAACTTCTAATTCTCCTTTAGCTTCATGTTAAGCATTTAATATTGATGTCTTCTTTTGAAGGTTACAGGTAGCCCCTCTACCTTGGATCTCATCCCTTCCCAATGCCTAGTGTGTCCACGTCTCTGCTTGTCATTCATATGTATGTTCTTATATTGTAAACGTACCTGGAAAAATGCCTGTTTTACAATTGATTTCCACCTTTACAGTAGGCTGTCATTTTTTTGTTTTGTTTGTTTGTGATCATATCCCCGTCTCCCCCCCAGTGGTCTACGTTTATTGCCTGTATTTCTTTATCATTTAATGTCTCTGACAGTCTGGCACCATTTATTAGTAAATGGGCTCTTAAGTGCTTTACTTTACTAACTCTATTGGAATCTCTTTGACATCTTGGTAGCATTTAGGCCAATTTTGAGGAACTGGAAAAGGCTGGTTCACCATTTCCTCTTGAAAACTTCAAAGTGACTTCTGTGACCTGACACAATTTGCACTACTTCCTGCTTTTTTGCTTTCTTTGAGGGGCAGCTGAAGATCATGGCAAAAATCCCCCATTTGCTACATATCCAGTATGGCTTCACTTATATTTAGATACAATCCAGCTTCTGCAGTATGCTGTTGTATATTTAAATTCCTGAATAACGAAGTCATGCATCAATATGGACTGGAGCAGTATTTGAGTCCAAATCACACAACATTATTTTTAAAAAGTTATGTTTTTTGTGTGCATGTGGTTTTTTTTTTTTTCTCCTAAGAGAATGATTTTCAGTTGTCCATGAGATGGGACTATATTAGAACTTACTAGAAATCTGTAAAGACTGAAATTCATATGAAATAGGACTTTTGATGATGACATTAAAAAGGAATTAGAGGGGCGCCTGGGTGGCGCAGTCGGTTGAGCGTCCGACTTCAGCCAGGTCACGATCTCGCGGTCCGTGAGTTCGAGCCCCGCCTCGGGCTCTGGGCCGATGGCTCAGAGCCTGGAGCCTGTTTCCGATTCTGTGTCTCCCTCTCTCTCTGCCCCTCCCCCGTTCATGCTCTGTCTCTCTCTGTCCCAAAAATAAATAAACGTTGAAAAAAAAAAAAAACAAAAACGGAATTAGATTGTAGGGGCACCTGGGTGGGTCAGTCGGTTGAACGTCCGACTTGGGCTCAGGTCATGATCTCACTATTCGTGGGTTCGAGCCCCACGTAGGGCTCTCAGCTGACAGCTCGGAGCCTGGAGCCTGCTTCAGATTCTGTGTCTCCCTTTCTCTCTGCCCCTCCCCCATTCACGCTCTGTCTCTGTCTCACAAAACTGAATAAAAGTTAAAAAAAATTTAAAAAATGAGTGACATTGTTGTAATTAGCTACATTAGAAAACAACATAGGATTGGCAGTGTATGTGTGCTGCTTGTGCTGTAGCAGAGTTATATTCATAGTCTTGAGTTTTGTAGTTCTTTGGAAAAATCCTTTCTTTGGAGATGTACTATGTTATTAACCACCAAGCACTGACTTTAAAATGCCAGGCAATCTTTGGGAAGGAGTTAAAACTAATAAAAATTGTCTATTATATAAAAATGAATTTTATAAGATTATATTAGATTATATTTCTTACTTTGTGAAAATTTAATGTGCCAATCACAGATTTTTCTTTTTTTTCATATTGAAGTTCATTTGTTGCCAAAGGGAAATATGCTTATCTGGCTGTAAGAGCACAGAGGGAAATTATTTCAACATTTTAAAATGATAACTTTCAGGGCACCTGGCTGGCCCAGTCAGTAGAGCATGCACTCTTGATCTCAGGGTTGTAACACCCCATGTTGGGTGTAGAGGTTACTTAAAAATAAAATCTTAAAAAAATAAAATGATAACTTTCAACAGATGTTGGCATGGGAGACCTATTTGAAGCCTTGAACACATGGTCATGAAGCCTTGAGGTCAAGACAAATCTGCCTCTTGAGAAATGAGCAGTGGGAATCAGGGACTGGTTTCTGTTTCCTAGAAGGCTGCACGTGTGGGGAGGCCAACTAGAGGCAAGGTGTGAGTAAGGGGTAGTGCCAGTAGTGTGCTGGGCCAGCTCTTACCAGCTCACAAGAGTTGATAATTATATTTTCTGGAATTTTGCAAGTCAGCTGCTAAACATAGCTATTATTAAAAATTAAATTATATAGACTTATAATTAAATACATAATATTAAAAACAAAGTAATCAGTACTGAGCACTCATCACTTCCAAATTATTTTACTACATTTTACTATTATCTGTTTATACTCTTAAGTTTAAGGTTACTTCCATTTACAGTGTACGGTGTAACCTCTGTACAATAGAAATGCTACATAATAATCTGCTACTGCATATCACATCCCAACTCTGCATTTAGTAGAATCGTGTCAGTAGCTTGAAATTGGCCAGATTGGGAATATTTATACAGTGAAAATCAGCTTCTTCCCCCTAATCTCCCATCTGCTGGAAAGCTGGTGGTGGTGGTTAAATATGTACCTGCTCACCACTGGATAGTGTCCAGAAGAGAAGGTGGGAGATTGAGTGATGTGATTTCTTCCCTGTAACACTCTCAAGACTTCAGCAACTTTTGTGAACTTACAGGCTGTGTTTCAGCAGTATATTTTCTTTTCTTTCTTTCTTTTTTTAATGTTCATTTATTTTGAGAGAGTGTGAGTGGGGGAGGGGCAGAGAGTGAGGCACAGAGAGAATCACAAGCAGGTTCCATGCTGTCACCACAGAGCCCAACCTGGAGCTTGATCCTACAAACCATGGAATCATGACCTGAGCTGAAATCAAGAGTTGGATGCTTAACTGACTGAGCCACCCAGGCACCCCTATTTTATTTTCTAAGGAAACCAGTGAAATAGCCAAGTTCCAAGGTCAGAGTGACATGGGGTAGAATTAAAGATGATAGATCAAAGTGAATGATGTGGGGATAGAAAACTGCTATTCTTTTTTTTTTTTTTTTTTAATTTTTTTTTTTCAACGTTTATTTATTTTTGGGACAGAGAGAGACAGAGCATGAACGGGGGAGGGGCAGAGAGAGAGGGAGACACAGAATCGGAAACAGGCTCCAGGCTCTGAGCCATCAGCCCAGAGCCCGACGCGGGGCTCGAACTCACGGACCGCGAGATCGTGACCTGGCTGAAGTCGGACGCTTAACCGACTGCGCCACCCAGGCGCCCCGAAAACTGCTATTCTATCTACTAGAATAGAGTAGACTACAAGAAATGTTGGAGATGTACTGAAATTGTGGGAAAGGGCATTTTTATATTCTGAAGGGCTAAATGTTAGGGGGTTAATTTGTGACCCCCAAAATTATAATGTTCATATAATAAAACCTTTCAAAGTATTATAATTTCATTGATCACTATTATTCTTATCAGGAAGTGCAAGTTCAATTGAACATAATGAAAGATGTGCTATTTAAGAAAGTTCAGGAATTACAGACTGAGACAATGAAAGAAAAAGCTGTCTTATCAGAAATTGAAGGAACTCGTTCCTCTCTAAAGCACCTCAACCATCAGTTACATAAACTGGATTTTGAAACCTTGAAGCAGCAAGAAATTATGTACAGTCAGGTAGATGATACTCTTATTAATATCTTCCATATTGATTTGTTATAGTTGCGGTGGTCAGGATACTGCAGTGTCCTGAAAAAAACAAAGATTTTGAAAGCACTCTTGGAGGGATAGATGGATGCTGAAGATGGGGTTTCATGTTTGGTCAGTAGTAGGGTAAAGGAGCCTTAAAAACTATTTTTTTTTCTTGATTTGAAATAAACTGGTAAGAGGATAGACAACTCTAGTGAGGGACAGCCATGCTTTAAAGGAACATAGGGCAACCGGGCCTGGACTGAAATAAAACAAGGAGTGAGATATATGAGACCTGGAAAAATTGAGTCTTAGCTGTGCAAACATAGACATCCCACCCCGACCTCTAGACTGATAGTTGAAAAGTATTTTAAAAGTTTTTCTTATTTGTTCTATTCATAGATTCTGTCTCATGAAGCCTTAATATGACCCCTCTCTACACCTTAATTTCCCTGTCTAATGTATTCTTAGTTTCTCAAAATTAAAGATGCTAAAGTATTACTTAAGAAAATAATTCATTGGAAGTTCGTTAAATTTGAGCCACATTTGTGGCTAACAATTTGTGACTCCTTTTGTGTATCCCTTAGAAAATGTACCCTCGAAAATCCATGTCCTTGTAAATCCATTGGATTTACTGCAGTTCCATCCTAGTAGTAGGGGAAATACCTTCCTAGCTGACTTCTTACATTTTCAGAAGATTACTTACTTCTATGTCACTATTATGTATCTTGGTTATTGAAGAATAGTTTGCTATTTCTCCGCTTAGAGTTAAGAAGGATTTTATATTATAAATTATTGAAGGATTAAAGTGACTTTAGTAAATGATGACACCTAAGACTAAACTTATAAGAAAGTGTTTATTGTGTTTTTACATTTGTAGAAATGGTTTTAACTTTGTTTGTCTTTGCTATCTTTTTTTAAAATATGTAATAGGATTTTTACATTCAACAAGTGGAACGCCGAATGTCACGATTAAAAGGAGAAATTAATTCTGAAGAAAAACAAGCTCTTGAAGCAAAAATTGTTGAACTTAAAAAGACATTGGAAGAGAAAAAATCTACATTTGGCCTTTTGGAAACACAGATCAAGAAGCTTCATGTAACTTAGTCAAAATACTTTTGATGCTTAAAATATCCTAGTCATTAGTTACTCTGTTTTAAGTCAACATGTTCCTAAGACTTTACTTTGGATAGGATGATTGCCAAGTTACCTGCATATATAACAAACGTATGAACTAATGTTCATGTTTCTATACTGACTATGAGAGAGAATATAACATTACCATTGATTATGCATTTAATATATTCCAAGTATATTACATGTCTTTAGCATTTCATTTAATCTTTATCAGTGTCTTGTGAGGGACATATTATTATTTGTGTGACAGATTAAGTAAATTGTCCATGGTTACACAACTAGTATGTGTAGAGCTAGGATGTGATCCCTGGTCCATCAAAATACTCTTAAATAGTACCATGATTTAAAACATTGATAAATTCCATTTTTGATTTTTTTTTTCTAGATAACTTGATTGCCCTTTATCACTGAAATGACCCTTTATGGGTCATCTGTTGTTGTTATTCATATATTTACTTGGTAACAATATTTTGAATGACTATTTGTTAATAAGGTAAAAATGTTCTTCACCTTTCAGTATTTTAATGTTTATGGTCATATAAAACCTGTATTAAGGGAACCTATGTAATGTAAAACCTATGTTAAAATTTAACTGGAAAGTAAGTGTGAAGGAGTGAGATCATGGATCTGAATGGGATGAGAACCCCAAAGAATTTGTCATTTACAATTTGAAATGCTTGTGTTGAGTGTCCTCTAGTGGTTATAAAAAGAATTGCTCTGAATTCCTTTAGGGCTACCAAGGTGAAAGTGAGCTCTTATTTTGTAAAACAAACAAACAAATAAATATTTATTTTAATATATTTTTTAGTTAATATATAGTATAGTAATGATTTCAGGAGTAGAACCCAGTGATTCATCACTTACGTATAACACCCAGTGCTCATCCCAACAAGTGTCCTCCTTAATGCCCATTACCCACTTAGCTCATCCCCCCACCCAACACCCCTCCAGCAACCCTCAGTTTGTTTCTCTGTATTTAAGAGTCTTATGGTTTGCCTCCCTCTCTGTTTTTATCTTATTTTTCCGTCCCTTCCTCTATTGTGCTCATCTGTTGTGTTTCTTAAATTCCACATATTAGCGAAATCATGTTATTTGTCCTTCTCTGATTGACTCATTTCACTTAGCATAATACATTCTACTTCCATCTGTATTGTTGCAAATGGCAAGATTTCATTCTTTTTGATCACTGAGTAATATTGCATTGTCTATATCTACCACATCTTCTTTATACATTCATCAGTTGATGGACATATGGGGTCTTTCCCTAATTTGGCTATTGTTGATAGTCGAAATGAATTTTTAAAGATATTAAAGCTAGTTAGCCTTCTAATGAAGGTTTGCTCTTCTAAATAGTAGCATGACATTGTGAAGTCATTCTGCATTACTTCTCCCATCCCACTCCATCTACTCTTTTGCATAATAGAAACAAAGTCCTTCTGGTTGAAAATCACCTTCAGTTAAAAGTTTTTCATTCTAAAAGTTAATTTTATGAAATGACATGTTTATAAAAAAAATTCTTACTATTTTACTACAATCTTAGGCATTTAAAAAAAATTTTTTTGAGAGTGAGACAGAATGTGAGTAGGGGAGGGGCAGGGAGAGAGGGAGACACAGAATCTGAAGCTGGCTCCAGGCTCTGAGCTGTCAGCACAGAACCCAACATGGGGCACAAACTCACAAGCTATGAGATCTTGACCTGAGCCAAAGTCAGAAGCTTAACTGATTGAGCCACCCAGATACCCCTACAATCTTGGGTTTTGATTTCTCAGAGAAATATAGGTAATGAGAAAGGCATAGGAAGGAGGGAGAGAGGAAGAGAAAGAAAAAGACAGAGGGAGAGAGAAATAGAACTACATCTTGAAACTAGAATGTTTTTGCTTTAGATGCCCAGACAGGACTGAGAGCACTAACCTTGTTCTGAGCTCTGGGTGAGTGGAGAGATGCAAACTGTTATAAAAACAGTAAGCTAGTATCTGGGAATGTGTGACACAGTTAAGCATCTACTGGAATTAGATCTTTTCTAGCATTTTTCTCTCTAGCAAGATGTGATTATACATGTAATTAAATAATAGTAATAATACATGACATTTCTTTGTGTCAAACACTGTTGTATATACCCATCGACAGTAACATCTTTAATCTTCACAATAGCCTAGGGAAGTAGGTGTTGTTACCATCTCTATTTTAGAGATGAGGAAACTGAGGAAGAGATTACCCACCAGGGTCAGATGACTAATGTGTAATTGAGGCCATCTGATTCTAGAGCTTGTGCTGTTAACAAGACCCTATGGTTTTTAGACTGTTAAGGTTTATACCTTCTGTGACTTGGGTTGAGTCAAATAATGAACTTCCTCCTCATATTTCTACCCATAAATGGCAATCACTCAGTAATTCAGGTTGAACCATACATACTATTTCCCAGAATTAGAACCTAAGCCAAATCAATAAAATCAATAGGTGATAAAATGAAAATGTTTCTATGTGAATATATCCATGTATATTATATTGGAAACATTAGAATGTGAAGAGTGAGATTTAAAAACCCAATTATCATAAATATTCAATGGAGCATATAATTTAATGTAAGCTATGTTTAATAGTATGTGCTTAATGCTATTTAAAATATGTATTTATGTACCTTTTCCCCCTTTTTTACAGAACGATCTTTATTTTATCAAGAAGTCACATAGTAAAAATTGTGGTGAAAAACAGTCCCTCATGACCAAAATAAATGAACTAAACCTTTTCAATGACAGATCAGAGAAAGAATTTAATAAAGCCAAAGCTTTGAAACAGGTGCAGTAAAATCATATATGCATATATTAAAAACCACATGTTTTAATACCAATTATAGAAAAAATTTAAAATATATCAAATTATAAGGAAGTAAACTAAATAAGTCACTATAGTAGCTGTATACTAGAGAAAGTGTTAAAGTTATATTATTTCCTTTCAGTCTTTTGAAGAAAATTGGCTTTATGTATATTATAAAAAAATGGAAAATATATGATCTCTTTCCATGTATGTCTCCAAACATTAAATATTAAACATTAAGTATTCTTTAAAAATTATTTTTAAGGGCTTTCTACAGGTTATTGCTGAAGTTACCATAGTTTAGTTAACTGTCTCCTGTTTTTTGGATACGTGTTTATTTCCAATGTTTGGTTATTCTGTTATAGTAATCTCAGGGGTGCCTGGCTGGCTCATTTGGAGCATGTGACTCTTGATCTCAGGGTCATGAGTTTGAGTCCTCCATTAGGTATAGAGCCTACTTAAAAAATTTTTTAAAAATAAAAAAAACATAAATAGTATTATCATATAGCATGGACATGTATCATTGTGTAATTGTTCAATGAGTTCCTTAGGGAAAATTTCTAAGTGTATAATTATGGTCCAAAAAGAATGAATATTTTCAGTGTCTTGAAACTATTTTCAAGCCTAATTGTTTTCTAGAGGATTCAGTTAATACTCCCACCAACAGGGTGTAAGCATTCTGTTGCATTCACCACCAGTAAGCCTGGATATTATAATTTATAAAACTGTTGCCAATTTGATGGGCAGACATGGTATCTCATTGTTTTAGTGTAAATTTTTTAAATTGGTGACACGTGAAAACATTTCATGATTAAACATAAAATTTAAAATATTTATGTTTAAATAAAAATATTTAAAACATTTTTTCTATTATGATATATTCCATAATCTTTCTTTTTTGGATCTCTAGTTTATTATCTTGGCCCATATTACCATTAGGAGATATATACATACACACACACACACACACACACACACACACACACACACATATACACACACACACACTTTTTTTAATGTTTATTTTGAGAGAGAGAAATAGAGAGAAAGACAGCATGAGTGGGGGAGGGGCAGAGAGAGAGGGAGGCACAGAATCCAAAGCAGGCTCCAGGCTCTGACCTGTCAGCACAGAGCTCAATGTGGGGCTTGAACTCGTGAACTGCAATATCATGACCTGAACCTAAGTCAGACACTCAACCAACTGAGCCACCCAGGTGTCCCAGGAGGTTTATGTTTTTAAGAAGCTTTGCAAAAGACCTTCATACATAAAAATATTAACTCTGTCATAAATATTGTCAATATTTTTTCCATTTATGTTTAAATTTTTATTTAGGTTTTTGACATTAAAAACTTAAAAAAAATTTTTTTAAATTTATTTTTGAGAGAGGCAGAGACAGGGCATGAGCAGAGGAGGAGCAGAGAGAGAGGGAGACACAGGTCTGAAGTAGACTCCAGGCTCTGAGCTGTCAACACAGAACCTGACATGGGGCTCGAACTCACAAACCACGAGATCATGACCTGAGCTGAAATTGGACACTTAACCAACTGAGCCACCCAGGTGCCCCCTTAAAAACTTTTCTTGACATCAAATATTTAAGTGTTTTTCCCTGCATAATTTTTATGCTTAGGAACTTCTTTATCATACTGAAAATCAAACAAATGTTTACTATTCCAGTAATTGCATTGGTTTCATCTCTTAAATTAAGTTTTTCGTGCTTCTGGAATTTATTTTTGGTACATTTGAGATGTATGGATCTAATCTTTTCTCCAACTGAAAAGCTATGTTTTGAAATAATAAAGTCTTACATTCAGGAGGGTTTGTTTCTATTCTGAAAATTGATCTATTTGTGTATTCTTGTATCAATCCCCTATCCATGACTGAATTGTTTAGAATAAAAATTTTTTTACACATTATTTTGTGAGATTTAATTTAGAATATAAATGTGCTTATCCATAGGGCTTTACATATTTCCTAGGTTGTAAATTTCATTTTTAGGAGTGACTTCTTTCTTTTTTCTTTTAGTAAAATTTAAATTTCAAATTGAAATATAATTAAAGACTTGAAATAACTATAACCCCTTTCTTAAAATAAAAAACGAAGAAAAACCATCACTCAGAGCAATCTAAATTTAATCCTACTTATCTTGGTCAGTGGTCAAATTAGAAAATGTTGTATTTTCGGGGCGCCTGGGTGGCTCAGTCGGTTAAGCGGCTGACTTTGGCTCAGGTCATGATTTCGCGGTCCGTGAGTTCGAGCCCCGTGTCGGACTCTGTGCTGACAGCTCAGAGCCTGGAGCCTGTTTCAGATTCTGTGTCTCCCTCTCTCTGACCCTCCCCTGTTCATGCTCTGTCTCTCTCTGTCTCAAAAATAAATAAACATTAAAAAAAAAATTAAAAAAAAAAAAAAAAAGAAAATGTTGTATTTTCAAGTTTGACTTTTGTGGCAATAACAAAAAAATTTTGGTTTGGGTATAACATTAATTATTTCAATATCTGACAATTTTGTTGTTGATAGGATTTGATGATAGAAGACAACCTTTTAAAACTTGAAGTTAAGCGTACTCGAGAAATGCTTCACAATAAGGCAGAAGAAGTACTTTCTCTGGAAAAAAGAAAACAACAATTACACAGAGCTATGGAAGAAAGAATTGAAGAAATTAAGGTTCATAAAACAATGCTTGCATCACAAATAAGATATGTTGATCAAGAACGGCAAAACATAAGGTAATAATTCTAGTTTAAAAATACTGCTAAAAGTTTTGGAAAATGTATGGCTGATGTTAGAAGAACTGACTGGATGTTTATCTTCTCCTTGTTTGAAAAGGCTTTTAATATATAGGGCATATTTTAGTCATAAATCTATGCTTTTTCCTCTCTATCTTTTTTAGAAAATTAATTATTTAATATACATCCAAGGTAGATAGCATATCGTGCAACAATGATTTCAGGAGTAGATTCCTTAATTCCCCTTCCTCATTTATCTCATACCCCCTCCCACAACCCCACCAGCAATTTCCCCCATTGAGGATAATTTTTAAAAAATAAAAAAACATAAATAGTATTATCATATACCATACTCTCCCCCTATTTCTATCTTCTTTCCACAAGCAAAAACAGCTCCCTGCCCTCCACGGCTTCTTTTTCCCCAAGTTCAGCTCTCTGTGTAACATACCTGTCAAGTTCTGTGGTTCAAGTTTTGCATATTGTTTTGTTAATCCTCAAATAAGTTTTGTAGGTATGCAAGATGGTTTAATGTTGATCTGGCTGCATTTCAGGGATGAAAGATGCAAAATAAACTTCCATGCCCTTCCACCATCTTGGCCTCTCTTCTCTCTTTCCTTTGACTAACCCTTCATTCTTTAGATCATCCTTTTTACAATGAGATCAATAATTCTCTTGGAACTGATTTTTGTGTATGGTTTGTGTTAAGAGTTCAATAACATGTTTTCCTTTATGGATACCCAATAGCTGCATTTATTGAAACATTTTAGGGGGTTTTGCATATATTTTATAAAAAAAGATTTATTCCTAGCTACGTGCTATTTTTAAAAATGTTTCTGTCAATGTTATCTCCTTTTAAATTATTTCATTTTTGGTTTGTTGCTGGCATTGTAAGAAATACAGTTGATTTCTATATATTAAGAATCCAGCAACTTGCTTAAACTTTTATTAATTCCGATAGTTGATCTGTAGATTCTGATTTCTAGGTATTTCATTCACATCATTTGCAGTGACAGTTTTGTGTCTCCCTTTTCAGTCTTATAACTTCTCTTTCTCTTGACTCACTGCCCTTGTTATCTAACCTTTAGGTCAGTGCTGACTATCAGTGGTGACTACAGGTCCCCTTGTCTTGTGCCTGATTTTGAAGGCAAAATGTTCATTGCTTTATCATTAAGTATGAATTGTAGAATTAAAAAAATACTCTTTAGAAGATTATGGGAGCACCCACCTATTTTGATTCATTGCTAAGAGGTTATTTTGTTTCATCAAAAGTGGATGTTGACTTTTGTTATGTGCTTTTCCTGTATTCATTGATATGATGTAGCTCCTTTAGTCTGTTAATATAATTAAATATACTGATTGCTTTTTCAAAGTTCAAACAACATTACAATCCTGGAATAAACAAAACTTGTCTGCCACATACTACATTTTGTATATATCTAGAGTTTGTTTGGTAACATTTGTACACAATTATTGCATCCATGGTTATAATTCTCCTTTCTCTATTGCCCTTGTCATCAGATTATTAAGGTTATGCTGGCTTTCATAAAATAATTTTGTGTGTTTCTTATTTTTCTATAGTCTGGATAAGGCTGTGAAAGAGTAAAATTATATCTTTCTTGAATTTTCAAAGATCTTACCAGTAAAGCCATTGGAGGCCTTTTTTAAAAAAGATTTTAGGGGCGCCTGGGTGGCGCAGTCGGTTGGGCGTCCGACTTCAGCCAGGTCACGATCTCGCGGTCCGTGAGTTCGAGCCCCGCATCGGGCTCTGGGCTGATGGCTCGGAGCCTGGAGCCTGTTTCCGATTCTGTGTCTCCCTCTCTCTCTGCCCCTCCCCGGTTCATGCTCTGTCTCTCTCTGTCTCAAAAGTGGATAGACGTTGAAAAAAAAATTTTTTTAAAAAAAAAAGATTTTAAACTGTTGGTTCAATTTATTTATTGACCATAGGACAGTGCGTATTTTTTATTTATTCTTGAGTCAGTTTTAGTTAATTATATTTTTTCCTAGGAAAAATTTCCATTTCATCTAAATTTTCAGTTATTGCCATAAAGCTGTTCGCTGTATCATTTTATTATTATTTAAAATTTTTTTTAATATTTATTTTTGAGAGAGAGAGATAGAGCGTGAGTGGTGAAGGGGGCAGAGGGAGAGGGAGACACAGAATCTGAAGCAGGCTCCAGGCTCTGAGCTGTCAGCACAGAGTCCAACATGGGGCTCAAACTCACAAACTGTGAGACCATGACCTGAGCCAAAGTCAGACACTTCACCACCCAGGCGCCCAGATTTTTATTATTTTTTAATAGCTATAGTGTTTGTAGCTTTTCATTCCTGGTAATGGTTATTTGTGACTTCTCTGTTTTAGGAGGGATCATCTTTCTTATAGTTAATGAATGTTATTACTGTTTGAAAAAGAAATGTTTCTTGATTTTTTTTCTATCGTGAATTCATTTTCTATTAGTTGCTGCTGTCACATTTATGATTTTTTCCTTCTATCTTTGTGGGTTTATTTTGATGTTCTTTAACTTCATGAGAGTGATGGTTAGCTAATTATAATTTTCATCTTGAAGGCTAAAACAAGTTAGCTATCTCACGCAATTTTTTTCTTTAAGGGTCAAATAGTAAATATTCTAGGTTTTGTGGGCCATGTGGTCTCTGTTGCAACAACTCAACTCTGTCATTGTAGAGTGAAAGCAGCTATAGATACTAAGAAAATAAATGAGCGTGGATGTGTTTCAATAAAATTTTTGGATGCTGAAGTTTGAATTTCCTAGAATTTTTACTTTTCATGAAGTATAATTTTCCTCTCATTTTTTTTTTTTTTTTGGAATAACTTTACATTTAAAAATGTAAAAGCCATTCTTTGCTCATGGGCAGGCAGGATGTTTTGCTGACCCTAGATTTTTATCACTGAGTAGTTCATTTTCCATTGCACACATCTACCCCAATTTATGTGTACATTTACCTATTGATGAACATTTGAATTATTTCTTGTTTTGGCTATTACAGATTAGGCTTTATGAATATATGTTTTCTTGGTATGAATATATACTTCCTTTTCTCTTGAGTAAATACCTAGAAGTGGATCATATGATAGGTATTCTTTTTGTCTTCCCTGTCTTTCATTGGCTTTACTGAATTTTGTTTTTCCTTTGTTTCCTCTTTTATTATTTGGAATATATACATTCTAATTTTAATATTTTTGTTGGTTATTCTTAAATTCAAAAGAAACTTTAACCTTCCCATTTCTCTGTGAATACTGAAGATTAATTAGCCTCTGATTTTTTTCATTCATAAAACAGATAAGACCTTAGCATCTTTTATTGCTATATTTCCTCTCTCCAACTTTCACATATTGTTGAAATCACCAATTATAGTTTTAGGTTGTTATTTATTGTTTTTAATATTATGTCTCTATTTTTAAATAACTCCTTTGTCATAACTTGTGTTAAACTGTACAGTTGCCAGCAAGAATTTCAATGTAGCTATATACTTTTTTTTGATTTAATATTCTTTCATGTATCCTTTGTCATCCTATTTTTTTGGATTCTCATTTCATTTCTCTGGAGTATGTTTTGAATTATTTTCCAGAATGTTTTCTGAAATTTTTGAGTCCTTGCATGTTTAAAACATATTTATTCTACTCATATTTAAATTACAGTTGAACTTTGAAAGCATTGTTTTGTATTCTTCTAGATGATAGTGTTGTTTATGAGAGGTCTGATTCAGACTAATTCATTTTATTTTGTATGGTGTCTGGTTTTTGTTTGCTTTCTGAAAAGGTTTGGGACACTCTTTTTATCCTTAGGGTTTAAGAATTTCCCTATGTGTCTGGGTGGTTGTTTTCATTTTTTATTTTTGTTTTTTCATTTTTCTTGTTTGAATTTTGGTGAGCTCTTGCAATTACTTCATTAATGCTTTTCTTCAGGTCAGGAAAATATTTTTCTACTAGTTCTCTAATTTTTTTCTCATACTATTCTCTGTTTTCTGATTTGTTGGCTCATTTTTAGTGGATATTGGTCTTCTTAGATCTGTCTTCTGGATTTCTTAATTTTACTCTCATTTTAAAATTTCTGTTCTTTTTATTCTACTTTTAAAGATAGTCTCATTCTCTGTCCCCCTCTCCACTTCCTTTTTGCCTGCTCTTCATTCTCTGCCCCTCCTCCTCTCTCTCTCTAGATCACTGATTTAATCTTTCTTATTTACTACAATTAAATTGAAAAGGGAAAACTATTTGCAAGGATTTTTGTTCCTTCATTGGTCCTTTCTTTTCATACTAGCCCATTCTTGCTTTATGGATAGTTTTGGATTCAAATTCTCTCATCTTTTCGAGACACTGGGATACTTTGAAAGTTCTCTTTTGTCCCATGCATTATTTTTGTATCTCCTAGGGTATGTTCTGTGTTTGCTCATTTTGTTCTTTTCATTCATCCCGCTAACTTCCCAAAATGTCTGATAGTCTTTGGCTTTCTGTTATATTTATTAACGAGTGTTTAATTAATAATCATGACGATCGATATAGTTAGCTGGTGTGTGTGTCTTCTGCAATTAGGTAGATCTTTTTTTCCAGCTGGTCTCTCCTGTAAAGGGACGGCTGCTTGTAGGTGCTGGGCTAATCTGTCCCTTCAGGGTCATAAGGAATTTTTCCCTGAAGGAGTTTATTTTGGGTGATAAAGACTTTATTTTCTTTATGGATGGAACTGTGTTTTTTAATAACCTCCACTTTTCTGGGGGCCTGGAATTACATCATGTTCTTTTTTACTTTTCTCTCCAGCTCCAACATACAATGTTAGGAACTTTCGTAATTTGGGAGGTTCTCATTGGAGCATAAATAATTCCTGCCAACATTTCTGTATACTTTGAGGGGTTGAGGAGAGTGGCCCAAATGTTCTGTAGCAATCCTTTTATTAATTACTTTAATAAATGGCCTCAGAGATCATTCTTGCTCTTTTTCTTATTTCTGGGCTTGAATTTTCTCCACACTTCTTTGGTGAAACATAGCTCTTTTTTACTTTTTAAATGTTTACTTATTTTAGACAGAGACAGAGTGTGAGCAGGGAAGGGCCAGAGAGAGAGGGAGACACAGAATCTGGAAGCAGGCTCCAGGCACTGAGCTGTCAGCACAGAGCCTGATGTGGGGCTTGAACCCATGAACCACAAGACCATGACCTGAGCTGAAGTTGGATGTTTAACTGACTGAGTCACCTAGGCACCCTGGTGAAACATGGCTCTTACTTCTGCATTAATCTTCTGTACATATCTCCATTTTCCCCCCATGTCAATCATATCCCATTTGTTTCTCATTTTTTTCGTGAATTCATGACAAAATGTGTCTTTCTTGTTCCCAGAGCTGTGGTGGGTTTTTTCCCTTTTATTCTTTAACATTTTAGGAAGGAGAGATATACTTGTATTCAGTCCACCATCTTAAGCTGGAAGGCCAGTTATACAAAGGATGAATAAATATTTTTTTTTTTAATTTTTTTTTCAATGTTTATTTATTTTTGGGACAGAGAGAGACAGAGCATGAACGGGGGAGGGGCAGAGAGAGAGGGAGACACAGAATCGGAAACAGGCTCCAGGCTCTGAGCCATCAGCCCAGAGCCCGACGCGGGGCTCGAACTCAGGGACCGCGAGATCGTGACCTGGCTGAAGTCGGACGCTTAACCGACTGCGCCACCCAGGCGCCTGAATAAATATTTTTTGATAATACAGTAGTACTGTTACTGCAAAGCCGTAACTTCTGTCACTTAATATATTTTTACCACCAACTTTCTTCAAGAGTAAGAAAACTGGTAGGTTGAAGATCTCTGTTTGCCATGGTTAGATGGTGCACCTTCATGACGTTTTAGTAGGCAAATGAGTCATTCTTCATGTTGCCATGCAAATATTAGCATTATTAGTATTATTATAAAATAAGTTTTAAAAAGTTCATAAAATAGGAATTTACTGGAATAAAAGGAAAAAATACTCAGCATATAAAAATTCTAAATCTTGGGAGACAATTCTTCGTGGGTTTCTCATATTTCTGTATGCCTTGCAAGGAACGGTACTAAGTTTCCTATTCTGGACTATCTTTAAAAAATCTTGGTAAAAAACATATCAAATATACCATCTTAACCATTTTTAAGTGTACAGTTCAGTGCTTAATATATCTTTAATATTCACATTGTTGTGTCAGATCTCCAGAACTCTTTCATTTTCTAAAACTGGAACTCTATATGCTCTACACACTAAGCTTCCATTTCCTCCTTCCTTCGGCCCTTGGTAACCACCATTCTTTCTGTGTGAATTTGACTGCTTTAGATACTTCATATAAATGGAATCATGCAGTATGCTATCCTGAGGCTGTGAGGTGATATTGTGGTTTTGATTTCCATTAAACTATCTTTTAAAAGATGTTCTGATAGTGCCGGAGACCAGCTCCAGCAACCAGGGGTTCCTGAAGGATGAACGGCGTCAGCGAAAAAGTGAAAACAAAACAAAACAAAAATAAAATGGACACAGACAACAGCAGTGTGTTGAACTGGCTGATTTATTGTAGAAAACGTGGCATTATATTTGCTAGTGATTTCCTTGTAGCATATGTCATCTATGTTTTGACCTAATCTTGAAAATGTTCTTATTGGAAACAACCTTTAAGAAATAACATGGCGATTTTCTCGTAATGTTCCCGCATACCCTTTGATTATTGATTAATCTCTTACATTATTCCATTATGGACCTGTGTTTATCTATAATCTTATAATTATAAAGCATTTGCTTTGCTGTTTTCATGAAAGGTCATCTCTCTCTCAACACCTCAAGTGGAACAGTTACAGGGACATGACCTCCCGGTTGTTTTTTTCCGAACCACTTAAAGCCAGAAGAACAATGTGTTTGCCTCGGTCCGAGGTGCCAGGAAGGGGCCGAAAAAGCCTTAGAAACCCATGCCTCATACATTCTCAGAGAGACAATGCACCTAGGAACCAATGAAGCATTCTGTACCTTAACCAAGTTCAGTCCTCATCTGGAATGCCTCTGGGGGCCAGGTGGGCCTAGGGGTTGAAGTCACCTGTGCCCAGAGATACACTCCTTAGGTGCTGGAGTGGGGCTTTCAAATCCATAAGTCTCTTCTTTACAGGCCCTCTTTGCTGGCAAATGCATGAGGTTATCCTTCCTGTAAGTAGAGGAGTCTCCATAGGGGATGGCAAGGGCTAAATGTAAGGCCGCACAATTTCTTGCGGAACCTTATTTTCTTTCCTAATGGTTCTTTTCCCAGGGGGCCTGTCAAGGGCAATTCCCCAACAGACAATACCCCAGGTACTTTTATTAAGGCCAAATTACCTAAGAGCAGGAGTACAAGTACTGTCGGTGGGCCGCCTTGCAGTCACCAATCCGTCCACAGCCTGGGCCTTGCCATCAGGCTGGGATAGCTTGGCTTCCAGCAGGACACCAAATAGCTTCAGAAGCTAGAGGCAGTATCCTCCCTGTGGAGTAAATATTGAATATATTTGCTTAGTTTCCATTATAAAATATTTGGCTTACCTAGCTTGAGGTTTCTCAGCTGTGACATAAACCTGTGGTGTGTGTAGCATCCATTTGAGCCCCTTCTCAGCTTCATGGGATTTCAAGAGCACTGCAAGCAGGAATCTCATGCTGCTTGGTATGCCATAAATGATAAAGTCCTTTTGCTCTGACCTAGGAATCTTGTGCCAACATCCATGAAACCATGGCAGGCTAACTTCTTAGCTTTCAAATAGGGTGAAGCCTGAGACCTTCCCACTAATTATAAATTGAAAAGAAAGAACACATTTAACCTGTTTGAATTCAGTAGTAACACAAATGTCTTATATAAGAATACTGTAGTCCTTTTTAAAAAAGTACGTTATTTGTTTTTCAGTGCTTAATTTTTCTTTTTCTTTCCATTTTAGTGCTGAGTTTCATGAGAGGCTAAGTAAAATTGATAAGCTGAAGAACAGATATGAAATCCTTACTGTTGTTATGCTGCCTCCTGAAGGAGAAGAGGAGAAAACACAGGCCTATTATGTAATAAAGGTAATCTTAATCGATTCATAGTTGTGATAAAGTGAAGTATCTTTTGTACTGGCAAGTATTTTGCCAGCTCTTTGTTAATAACAAAAATGTCATTGTTTTTTGTTTTTTTCTTTTTTTTGCCATGCAATTTCAAATTTCATGGCGCACTCATAGCTACTAGATTAGAGCTATAAAACACTAGTGGTTAGGTGGAGGTACTGAAGGTATTTTTATACACCTTGAGTCCATGAGGTCAAGGAGGGGTCTGGACGACTCTTTGATACTTTTTTTTTTTTGGCTATCATTTGTGTCATGTCATTTTCCCTCATTTATTCAAGATTTATAATCTGTTTTATCCTAAGACCTGCATGTCTTTAATAAACACTCATGTAACAACCTGTTCAACACCTCAGGCTCAAAGCTTTACTTCCCCATAGCTATCAGCTCATATGGCTGTATCCTAGACCACATCATCCCCTGGAGCTACACCACCTTTGAATCTTATTCTCCAATTTACCACTGCAGCTCTGGTAAGGCAGATATCCAGAGAGCAAGAGGACTGTTCCTTTGCCTTCATGTTAGATGGGAGACAGACACATCAGGTGAATCTGCTCTGTTCTGATGTTTGAGAGTTGTCTGCCACTTCATGGTTATCTTTACCTAGTAACCCATAAGGAGAAATGGAGAAGTGATCAGATATCGGATGCATTTCCCTGAGTACTGCTATATTCATCTTTCCCATGTAGAAAATACCCTGAATAGGTGTGATTTACCTTACACAGAGGTCTGGGAAGTTACTCAAGACACTAAAAGGGAATGGAAAATTTAATTCATTTTCCTCTATCATACACTGATAGGAGTGAGAACATCTCCTAATTCACACCTTTAGAGGATGGCCCTCATGGATGGATGTTCCCTTTCCTTTGAGTTGTATTTAATCTTCCAAGTTTCCTTCTACAGCCCTTCTTTGAGCATGCTCTTAACAGACGCATGGAGTAGGATATGCCTGCCACTTTGCCTCAGGAAATTCCACCTATATGAGAAAGGAGTCCCAGCTGTCAAACCCTTCTTGTAACTCATCAGTCTGTATTACTTGAGGCTTCTGCCCTATACTAATGAGACTTTCCTCCTCTCTGGTTTTGAGAGTCCCTGAGGGGTGAAGGGTAGGCTCTAGTCTGTTCAGTGTTGGGAAGAAGGTAGATGTTGCAATTCCAGTTAAGTTTCTCTTTTAACAAGGGCTGTGATGAGTTATCTAAAAGCACTGGTGTTAAGAGTGCCTCCATCATCAAGTGACCTTGAATAATTTATTTAATCATTTGGGGTGCTTAGTTCCCTCACTTGCAAAATGAGGATATTATTACTTTTGCTGTGAGAAGTAAATGAAGAAATATATGTAAAGCTCTTAAACAGTGCCTGGAGTAAAATGAGCCCTCAGTAAATGTTAGCTGTCATTATTTTTATTGCTGTGATGATGATGGTGGTAATAATGCATCCATTTTTCAGGAAAACAGGCAAATTTTTTGAGGAAAAGAGTATATGCCTTCTGTTCACAGTGAAGTTGCTAGATAAATGTCACTATAAGGGATATGTAAGATGAATAGAGGTGATCAGTTACCTTCCCAGTTTCCTAATGCCACTCCACTTTCCATCCTTTCCAGGGTCCACAGCTTGCCACATTATTCCATGTTTCATTGCATAGCATATTTAAATGTTTCACTCTTAACACTTATATGCCAGATGTATAAAAATGAAACTATTTCTTTGTAACTAAACTCAATGTATCTTACATAGTCCTTATAAGGAAACAGCTCAACTCTGACCACAATTTAATGAAACTATTAGAAAATGAAATTACTAGAATATGCTTTAAAATGCTGACAGAAAGGAGTAAATAAAAATTTCACCCTAATATCAGCTTTCTAAATCTACAATAAAAGGTATACATTCTCTATTCTCTTAGAGCCTAAAAGGATCATGGAGTTTCTAGAAGTTTAAGGTATATATGGAATTAGATCAGAAAATATGTATAAATGTACAAACTCAGCACCTTTGTTTGACAAATAAAGAAACTGAACTTGGAGAAGGAAAGTGAATTGTTACTCAACTCACTTGTGGGAAACCCAAAACTAAAATCTAGCTGTTTTGATTCATTCTAGCTGTCTCCCACTACAGTATTTTTCAAATAAAAAACTTGCCAATTCTATACTCCATGTACTGGAATTATAATTTATCTAAGAACTTTTTCTAAGCTATATTTTTTATTATGTATTTTTTACTACAAAAATGTGTAACATATTTTGAAGCATAATAAATACAAGTGAAAATGTTAAGAGTTAAGGAATTACCAATAATTTTTTAAATGACCACTTTCTGGGGTGCCTGGGGGGCTCAGTCGGTTAAGCGGCCGACTTCAGCTCAGGTCATGATCTCGGGGTCTGCGAGTTCAAGCCCCGTGTCAGGTTCTGTGCTGACAGCTCAGAACCTGGAGCCTGTTTTGGATTCTGTGTCTCCCTCTCTCTCTGACCCTCCCCCGTTCATGCTCTCTCTCTGTCTCAAAAATAAATAAATGTTTAAAAAAAAAATAAATAAATGACCACTTTCTGGTTTAAATACACATACGTAGGGATTGAATAAATTAACAAATGAAATTATTAGTTGATTTTGATTAAAGATGTCTTTTGGCACTTTTTAATATATATGTACTATCCCTGTCAACCTTTATTTAGAGAAATTCTTTGAAACTTTTTGGATTCAACTCTTGACAGCCTAGCCCAGTGACAGAGTTAAGCTGGAAAAGTCACTGAGTATGTCTACTACTGAGGAATTTTTGGTTTTCAGCAATTTATAGACTGTATTTTTTCCCAGCCACTTTTAGCAATTATCTTTCTCTAATTTTTAAAATTTATTTTTAAAATATGTAAAATACACTTAAAATTGGCCACTTTAACAATTTTTTAAGTGTGCAGTTCAGTGGTATTAAGTACATTCCCCCTGTTGTGCAACCAACACCAACATCCATCTCCAGAACTTTTTCATCTTCCCAAACTGAAACTCTCTACCCGTTAAACACAGAGTCACAGTTTTTCCCTCCCCTCAACCCCTGGCAACCACCATGCAACCTTCTGTGTGTGAATTTGACTATAATAGGCATCTCATGTAAGTAGAATCATGCAGTGTTTCTTTTAAAGATATGGAATGCTTCACAAACTTGCATGTTATTCTTGTACAGATGTCATGCTAACTATTTCTATTCTGATTTTAATATGTGCTATTGAAGTGAGTACTCTGATTTTAATTTTACTTAACTGTTCAAAGATGTTGAAATCCTGGGTTGGAAATACTAAGCATTTACTTTCCTAGGTGTACCTTGCTCACCTCTTTTATTCCTGACTTAAAATGAGAAAGTATTCCTAAGCCTCTTTCAGGCCAGAAACATACATTCCCCTTATTGAATATCTAGTCTGAAGCCACCTCCAAGTTAACCCTATCTCCACTAAAGTTTATACCTGCTTTCTGGTAATTTTTGTTGGAAAGTCTTAATGCAAGCTTTGGTTAGTTACTACACTTCCATCACAGTTTGTATCCTATGTGCTATATTTTGAGTGTCTTGGGGATTTAGTGTTCTACTCTAAATCAAGTGCAAGAAATAAATGCTTGATGCTACATGTAGGCCCCAAGGTAAATTGGGATTGTTGTGAGTAAACTATTTCTTGCCCTGAAAACAGACACTCTCCCCCATTGTAAATAATTTTATTCAATCAGTTCTATTCTGTATTTCATAGGCTGCTCAAGAAAAAGAAGAACTTCAAAGGGAAGGTGACAGTTTGGATGCTAAGATCAACAAAGCTGAAAAAGAAATCTATGCTCTAGAAAACACCTTACAAGTGCTGAGAAGTTGCAACAACAACTATAAACAGTCTTTTAAAAAAGTGACTCCATCTAGTATGTGGGAGTTATTAAAAATTTTATATGAATATATGCAATTAAAGCTGTAGCTATTTATTTTAAAAAGAGGAACATTGTGAGACAAGGAAAACAAGAATGTACCATGTTTGACGGAATCAGAAAAACTAATCACCTCCCCCCCTTTAAAATAAGGGCTAAGGTGTTATTTCCATTATTCTAGTGATATTGAATTCTCACTTTTCTAGGGAATTAATTTCAAATGTGAAGAAAATGGCAGCATATTGGCTATGTTGACAAAACAAGAATGGCTACTACATGACCATATTGATTTTCAACAAATAGACATAAGGAATTTAACCTCCTATAACAAAAAAATGTTAGAAGTTTAATAGAAGATTGAAGCTTGCTTTCTACACAGCATGTTAAAAATTTAAGAATTCTCTAATTCTAGGTGATGAGTATGAACTAAAAATCCAACTAGAAGAACAAAAAAGAGCTATTGATGAAAAATACAGATACAAACAAAGACAAATCAGGGAACTACAGGAAGATATCCAGGTAAATTCTACACACTTTAGTAATAAGTCCTTAGTAAAAGTTAACTATCATTATTATTACACCTACTATCTCGTTATCTTGTACAAAGACAATTTGTTTAGAGAAATAGAGAGTAAAAGTCTCATTTGAATGAGAAAAATAAGTGACCAAAGTGTTAAATAAATTAATTAAAACCACAATACTCAGCACAGGATGGACTGCTGATAATGACTTCTTAATTAGCTGATGAACTATAGCTAATTATCCATTAAATTTTATTTAATAAATTTTTATTTCATTCAGTTCCTTAAAGATCACCTTAAAGATTGATCCTTAAACAAAATTTGAAAGATAAAAATAATCTAGTAGAAAGTAGTTACTAAACCACATCACTGAAAGAGAAAACAATGTGTTTGGTAAGCAAGCTTTATATAAAAACAAATGAATTAAAATTAAATGAATACTTGAAAATTGGCAAGTTGTAAGTTATTGATTCTAACCAATAAGTATGTTAACACTTTATTTTCTGCAGAGCATGGAAAATACTTTAGAAGTTATAGAGCACTTAACAAATAATGTCAAAGAAAAATTATCAGAGAAGCAGGCTTTTTCATCTCAGCTACATAAAGAAACTGGGGAGCAGAAGCCAAAATTAGAGAGAGTAACTAAACAGGTATCACTGTCTTTTTAAAAACTGACCTTTGATATTTGTATGTTTTGGAGTTACAAATGGTAACTCCAAATCCTCCTTCATCCATCCATCAAAAAATATTAAGCTCTGGAAAATAGGTTTAAGTAATAATTGACTACTATTGACCAACAGTGTGCAAAACTCACCAGGGAAATCCGACTTTTGAAAGACACAAAAGATGAAACACTAGAAGAACAAGACATCAAACTTCGTGAAGTGAAACACTTCCACAAGATCATTGATGAAATGCTAGTCAAGGTCACTGAAGAAAATGCTGAAATCCATATTATCCTTCAAACATACTTTCAGCAGGTAGTAACAGTACCTTCTAGTTAAAATATTTTTTAAACACTTCATGAAATAAACAGTTTATGGCATTTATCATAAAGTGAGGTCTAACTAAAAATATTCTTCTGAAAATGCAGTGGTACTAATTATTGCTGTTGAATATTCTTCCAGAATGGTTTAGAACTACCTACAGCTGGTAGTAAAGGTAGTCGCCAGACTTCTAGATCACCTTCACAGACTTCACTGTTGTCAGCAAGGTAAGTGGAGGCTTAGAAACCACCTGTTAATAACCTTCTAACCTATGCAAACACAGAGCGATTGGAACTGCCAGTGCTCTCCTGACCCTTACCCACTATGTCAGTGTCACATGCAGAAAACAGCTAGGAGAAGACTCTTCTGATTTCTGTCTGATGTCAGTTTCTATTCGGGCATGGAGTGCTTTGTGACTAGCAGCTACTGCAGTAGGATAAAGTATGGAATTCTGGAGGTTACATCTTGCATGGTCAACCCTGAGTAGGGGAATTTTTTAAACCATAAAAAGACAACTTAGATGTACAAACATATGGAATATGATTTTTATTATTGGAACCACGTTATAAATTTTTAAGTTGTCAGAATTTTACTTTGTTTTTCCTGCTTTATTTTCCTAACAAGGAAATGATTCTACTTTGGCAGTTTAGTTTTTTCCAGAACTCTATCAGGTAGATAGATGTTTAACCAACACTCCTGTACTTTGCTGGCAAAATGAAGTTAATGATAATCCTAATTTTAAAATTCCTAATCTACACTCAGTAGCCATTTGCTTTTCATTAGTTGCCATAGAGCTTTCACAAAAAGGGACATCCTAAAATGTTGTGTTTGAAGTAAAACAAAACTGTTTCTACATAAACATGGGAAGCAGTCGCCTGAACATTGCTGTACTTTCATATTTTTAAAACTTAGCATTTCAGAATCATATAGCTAGTTATGCTTTTCAAATGACCCCATCACTTTATCCTGTCAATAGGACTCGCATTTTCTTCTATCTTCAGTTACATATTGTTATGGTCACTCTTGCCAGCACCCAAATTCCCTTGGCTCTCGCTTTATCTTTTATGCATAATGACTTTTGCAAAACCTTTAATGCTTAATGATTCCACTTCTAAAATGATTATAGTTGAAAATATTTTTCTCAGATTTGTTGAACTAGTTGAAACTGTATTCTTGCCTTTTTTTCTTTGAACTAATTTTTTTAATGGTTATGCTTTTAAAATTTAGTAGTACTATTAAGAATATATACTTTTTGATCTCTTTATTTTCTTGTGGGACTATGGTATCATTTGCTATTAGTTAGGGGGTCTCTACTGATACAAATTTTGAATTTAAAATCATGCTTTTTTTTCCCTCTAGATCATCCAGAAGTACAAGTACTTCTGCTTCTCAGACTTCAGTTAAAGTATTAGAGCTGAACTTCCCAGACTCTTCTCCAGGAATTGGTAACACAAGTAATAGGCCAAGTGCTACCAACATCTCTAGTAATGGTAAAAACAAAAAAGGCAGCAAATAAACATCTTAATCTCTTTTGTAGAAGTTGTAAACACAAAAACAAAAATCTTACTTCAAAATTAGTGAATCTCGGGGCGCCTGGGTGGCGCAGTCGGTTAAGCGTCCGACTTCAGCCAGGTCACGATCTCGCGGTCCGTGAGTTCGAGCCCCGCGTCGGGCTCTGGGCTGATGGCTCAGAGCCTGGAGCCTGTTTCCGATTCTGTGTCTCCCTCTCTCTCTGCCCCTCCCCCGTTCATGCTCTGTCTCTCTCTGTCCCAAAAATAAATAAACGTTGAAAAAAAAAAAAAAAACAAAAATAGTGAATCTCCCCTATGCTTTTGGGTGCTGTGTAATGTTATAATCGAGGCCTAATGAAATCATGTTTAGAAATACATAATGACTAGACCAAAGTTTAATCCAGTGGAAGATGTGAAAGCTGTTAAAAAAAAAAAAAAAAGTCAAGGAATTTAGGTCTAAATAAGCCAAAGAAACATTTAATTTTCTTAGCTTTTGCCACACTGTTTTCTTCACAGAGAAGGAAAGCAGCAATAGCAGATTCTTAACAATGCCACATGTTCTATAAGCATAGATAAAATTGTTTTTCACTGTTCTTTTGATGTTTGTTACATTAGAAAATAGTTTGCTTCATTATTTCACACTAGCCATGAAACTACATTCAATTGTAATGTAACACAATCTTTCAGGCAATTTATGAAGAATCACTGTCTATGAATAGTTTATAATACTAAAATTCTCACTTACCCTAGAAAATCCTGAAGTTAGGTTTTCTTTATTCAAAGAAACAGGTTTCTTGGACTTCTGGGGGAGAAGTCTGTTAGTTTATTCTTTTGGTATCATTCTAAAATTTTTAACCAAAAAAATAGCATTTACCCTCCCCCCTCCAAGAAAACAATTAATAGGAAAAGAGATAGCACTATGTATCAATAAAAATATTTAAGTTCCTAGGAATTACTCCACTTTGATCTTGAAAGAAGTCAAACACATTAAACATTTTGCTCTCAATATACAACCAAGCATAAAGAATAATAATGTATTTTCAAGACGTTTTTTTCCCAAGACTTTCTTGATTTAATAAACGAAGAGAGCTAGGTATGATTTGATTTGCAATAGGAACTCCATATATTTACAGTGGAGGTGTAATACCAGATTTAGAGTTATTCAATTTATACCTTATTATATACCATGTGCCTAACACCCTGAACTCTTGAAACAGTGTGGAGTATGATTATGTTATAAAACTGGCTTTTAAATAAATGTATTAGAATCTATGTACTTTAATGGAGTATTTCTCCTTCAAACCTTGGAAGAAAGTATTTGTTATGACAGTTGTCATTGTTTAAAAGTGTCATTTGCAGTTCCTTTTGAAAGGTAGTAGTGGCAATAAACCTGTCTTTCCTGATCATTATTTGAATATTTTATTATTTTTAGAAATAGCCAGGAAACGGGAGAGCCAAGTCCAATGAATAATTTTTTTGTAAAACATGGTTGTAAATGCGTGAGATTCAGGAGACCTAGAAACGGATTAATTTTATGGTCACTTTGTGTGTTCACTAGTTCTTATTCTCTGCCCTAAATTACTTTGTAAATTACTTACAACTTGCATTTCAATATTAAACACTATCTTCTAAGGAGGCAGGGATTGTCTTACTAGCTCTGTGATCTTGGAGAAGTTACTTCTACTTTTTTCCTTATTTGTAATACTGAGACAGTAACAGTTACCTACATCACGTTTATTAAAATAGTCAAATATATGCAAAATGTACAGGGCCTGACACAAACTGCACAATAACTTCTACCTGTTGAGTCACCACCCAAAGGCTAGCACAGTATTTGTGGGATGGTTAGGTTCTAGGTCAGCATACAAGCCTACATTTAACTCCTAAATAAAGTAACAGTTCCAGCCTCATGTGTTTAATAATGCTAAATGGTGACACAGGGATCAACCCCATTAACTCCAAATCTGGAGTTAACTTCCATATATTGTGTTAGAAATTTATTTACTTATTAAGTCAAGACACAGACTGGGTGTGCAACTACAGACATAATAAGGAGAAAAACTGCTAAAGATAATCACTAGCAATTCTTGACAAGTAAATAAAATGGTTTAAGTAAAATACTAAAGATGTACTAGCAATTCCTAAAGGCCAAAGACTATGTTAAGAGATAGTTTTCATGCTTTACAAAAACCACTATGTAGGACTATGTATGGATGATAAAGGAGGTACACAGAAAGAACCAGACTCTTTTAAGATGAGTTTCTTGTACAAAGATGAACGCATGAGTAACCTTTCTACTGCTATCAACCATGATTTTTGACCAGTTTTTCTCTATTCCATTGCAAAACAACTGTAGCTTTTTCATTAGGCCCCCAGTGCTGAAGTCTGAAAGCCACAGATAGTACATACCTAGTAAGAGTGACTTAGAGTGATAGCATTAAAGGTCTGTTGTCATTTACAGCGTCTAGAATCTGAAATTGGAAAGATTCTAAAGACCATTATAAAACAACAACGACTCCTATCTCTATCTCCAAATCTGTTTTCAAATTTGGGAGGATCTTTAGATCCAGGTCACTTCTTCAGCTCTAGTTGCTAGAATTTATTCTGAGTAAAACCAGACTTTGTCGGCCTACTCATTTATTCAGACCTACGAAAGGAGGCATCAAGGGAAGCATTAGGAGAGAGATATTAAGAAAAGAAGAAATGCAGGCCAGTTCTAGGTTAATTAAAAACATGCCCAGTGCCTTCCCAGCTGCACATATGCAGTACTAGGACGGTTTCTGAATTTTCTTTCCCTTAGGAGAAAAGCAGATTTACAGTGTGCTTCTCTTGCCACTGCTGTTTTTGCTAAAAGGATTCTTTTTATTCTGATCTATTCTTGCTTGGAACATAGACTCTAAGGGTCTTGCCAATATTTAAAGTTAAGAAATTTCTTAGGGCTATACTGTTAACAAGGTTTAAAAAAAAAAAAAAAGAGAGAAATAAGCAAAATCAGCCCCTATTCAGTTTTCATGGCTTTATTCCTAAGCTGGTACACAAACCATATTAAGTCAAGCTTCAGAGGTCATTTAGGCAAGACAGATAATCTGCGATATAATCTTAGGAGTTCTACAAAAAATTGTTACTCAAATGATCAATAAAAAATGGCACCTAAAGAACAAATACTGTAGATCTCTTTCAAAAGCTGAGGGAAAAGAATTTAACAGAAACGACCATTAAATAATTTTTGAAGAAAACAATCCAAGTGTTCAATGAATAAATTTAATTTTCTCTCAAACAGCAGGATAAGGTGGACCCAAGGAATTCTCATATACTTTAATACAGTGAAGAAGCAATACTATGAGAATTATCTTTAGGTGAAGTTTAAATCATCACAGTAAGAAATACTGTACAGAAACATATACATGAAAAGCCTAAAAATCAAGCTGTGAGGACACCCACAACTGAAACAAATATATTTTGAGAATAGCTGAAAAGCATTTGCTTTCTGCAATCTCTACAAATAAAATAGCTTTTGGAGTGGAGATTTCTGCACTGGACTTAAATAAAAGACCCAAAACTTTCATTAACAGCCTTTTCTGTAAGAGTGCTGATTCCCTTGGCATATTAATTTTTTGGCTTATTTCCTTTTTCTTTTTCAAATGCAGCTATCTGATTAAATATATTGAGTAAATTTTGAGGTAAATTTTTTTTAACTCCACTTTCTGACTGCTCTTTGCTATTTAGTCCATCTGTTTCTGGAGCCTCTGTTTTAATGTCCTCCTCATAAGTATCCTCTATTTCATATTCTCCTTGATTTTTATTTAACTGGTATCTTTGTTCATGTCTACCAAAATCACGTGATCCAGAATAAGTATATTTTTTATATTTTTCAACCGATTTATAAGAGTAGTCTGAGCTGGCTGGTGAAGTGGAATGCCTCATGGAACCTGGCTCCCACCTTCTATAGTGTTCTTTTCTTCCCTCTGTATCTTTTTCAAATCTTCTGTAACCATAAATTTTCACCTTGTCCTCTGAATTCCTATAAAAGGAATCTGAGGAATCTCTTCTACTGGAGAAATGTTTTTCTGATTTATATGATTTTTCTGCTTTGCTACTACTTGCCTGAGAATAAAAATCTCTTGGATCTTCAGACCTACCTCCAAAATCATCCGGAATTTCAACTGAAGATGAAGAGACAGGGCATCTATCTTTCTCTTTTACCTGTTTCTTTTGATATGGTAACCTATCCTGCTTTTCCAGTAGTTTTTCCACTTCTTGTTTTTGGTTAAGAAAAGATGCTAAAGTATTGGTTGGAACTGGGAAGAACTCATCTTTCCTATTCTGATCTATCTGACTTGAGGATGCCTTATTAGCTAAATGCCTTTTGGAACTTCGAGAAGACTCTGAACGGTTCCTCCTATGTTTCTTATGCCTTTTGTGACCAGAAGAGGAAGATGATGATGATGAAGAACCAGATTCATCAGCAGAAGAAACACTTGAAGAGGAAGAAGTTGATTTTCTTCTTTTTTTCTTTAGCCTAAAAAATACAGTTAACCCATCAGGTGTTAAGTACAAAAATGTTTCTTAATTATTCATAAAGATTTTGGTTCTATTTTAAAGTTCTATTGTTAGTTCTCCTTAAAGGTTTCCTAAAATCTGTGGCTTAGATAAGCAATTACTATAATAATCTTAGTTACTACAAGGTCCAATCTTACCAGGAGGCATGACTTTTGGGAAAAAATACTGGGTAGACAGTTGTCACTGAAAGTAAATCCATCATTTCTGAAGACAGTTACATTTCCAACATTATCTAAAAAACTTAAGCCCATCTGAACACACAAAGGATAGAACTGAAGTCTTATATCCAGCTAGCTGTAATATATGTGGTTTCTCCACCTTAACACTATTGACATTTTCAACACCTGAATAATTCTTTGTTGGGGAGGTAGGATGATGGTGGGGGGGTATGCTACCACATCACTGTAGGATGTTCAGCAGCATCCTTGACTTCTAGCCATTATATGCTAGTACCACTTCCAGTTATGATGACCAAAATATGTCTCCGGGGGGAGGGGGCGGAGTTAAAGCTGCCCCCAGTCGAGAACCACTGCTGTAGTTCTAAAACATTTCTCTCTAAAATACAGGTAATTAAAATAACTTGTTAATTTTATTTATTGTTTGCAGAATTCTACCTTCAGATTCCACTTTGCTTAATTTCTTTTACAGAAAAACTTGTGGTATACATACTTACAAAGTATCACTGATTATAACTCAACACTTTTTTTTTTTTTTTTACTTACATTACTTCCATATGGCACTTTGGTTCAACTCAGTAGTTGCTTTAAGTTAAAAAATACTGAATGTTATAGTTTACCTTTTCTCCTCTTTTAAGAGCTTACGCAACTTTTCTGCACTTGTTTCTATTTTCTTTGTTTTCTGCTTTTCTTCCTTTTCAGCTTGTTTTTCTCTTAATTCCAAAGATTTCTTTTAGAACCCAGATATCGGAAAAAACCACACGTTAAAAATAGCAGAATACATAAAACCCAGTTTTCAAAAGACCACCCCCCCCAAACCAGAAATCAAATGGGTACACCCAAATCACCATATATCCAGCATTAAAGAAATATTTTTAATATAAAAATTAATCATACAGGTGTTTGGCATTAATCATTGGAAGAGCCAGAGTAACATTGAGGACCATATTGCAGTTGGTATTCCATGAAAAAAGGGGAAGCCATCGCATTGGTACCCATGACCCAGAGTGCAAGAAAGGGAAAAAATAAAATATATAATAAAATACATGAAAAAATATTTTTTAAAAAATTGAAAAATTTAGACAGGACACAAATTTTATAAATAAAATTCAAATAAATTCCATTAAGGTGAATTGTGGGGGGAATCACCATGTTCAAATACAAACCATTTAAAAAATAGCACAGCCCAGTTGGATGCATGATTACATAAGAAATCGTTTTCCAGTTTGAGGATGGGGATGAGCAGCACCAGATGTCACAGACACAGCAGCAATGGTCCAATTCAGAAGAAAATGCATGAGAAAACATTATCATCAGTATTACAGGAAAAGGCAGTTTAAAATATTTCTCAAAGAGGTTTTTATAATTAACTCAATTACAACAACACTGAATTTGTAACCATCAGGAAAGCTCACTACAAGGACAATTCCCAAAACTACATACCACACATAGGCAGTAGGAATTTTCTCATAGGGCTATTTTTACTTTTAAGTACTATGAAGCAATGTCAAACCCAATTAGGAAAAGCTGTATCTAAAAAGAAATTTTTTATAACGTCTTACTAAGTAATCTAGAATAGTTTTCCCGAGAAGAAAGTTAAGTTTTGGCATTAATTTCAAATATCACTAAATTTCTAAGAGGAAATAAAGAATCACCTGCATATATTTATGAAGCTTCTGCAAAGCATCCTCTGCATCTTTAAAAGTCTCATCCAAAGCCAAAGCTTTCTTATAGTAACTTTCAGCATTTAAAAACTTTTCTTCTTCTTCTAACCTAAATTTGAAACAAAAGGTTTAGCTTTCTGCAAAAACAAACAATTCCTCATTTATACAGGTGAGAGATTTATGACAGAACTTAAAGAAACATTTTTTAGCAAATCATTTTCCAAACTAAGCAGTACTTAAATCAGGTACTTTTTACTATTTCTTTGGTAAAAAGACCACATAAACCAAAAAAAAGTCAACTCAGATATGGACAACAGATTGGTGGTTATGCGGGGTTGGGGAGGGTGGCGTTGGTGAAATGGGTGAAGGTGGTAAAAATGTACCATCTTCCAATTAAAACATAAATAAGTCCTGGGGATGTAATGTACACCCTGGTGACTACAGTTAATGATACTGTATTACAGAAAAACAGGACTCCATTACTGGTAACTAAAGACAAATATAGGTCCAGCATTGGGATTTTAGTCTGATACATGAAAACACATTATCAGCCAATGTCTTCAATAAATTTAGTATAATCTTGAGCTTTAGCATAGAATTATATAGGTTGGGTGCACCTGGGTGGCTCAGTTGGTTAAGAGTCTGACTCTTGATTTTGGCTCAGGACATGATCTTGAGGTTCTTGGGATCAAGCCCCACATCAGGCTCTGTGTGCTGACAGCATAGGGGCTGCTTGGGATTCTTTCTCTGCTTCTCTCTTTCTCAAAATAAATATTTAAAAAAAAATTACATAGGTTGGCTTTTCCAATAGTTTATGAAAAATTTTCCCAGAATATTCACTAATGAAGTTGGAAATACCAATGTATACATGTACATTACAAGTAGCCTTCAGAAAGAAGTATTAGATTACAGTCATGTCTACACTATGAAAAATCAGAATTAGAAAGGGTGGATACAAAGCAGAAAGGATTTGCAAAGTACTTTCGGTTTTTCAAAAGTAGGAAAAAGTAATTACTGTGAAACAGAACAAAACCCAAAACCCAATGGCTTCAATGGGATCACTTCTGTATCACTGGATGTGGGCAGTAAGGGACCAGTTCAAGGCTATCAACATTTTTGGCTTGGATAACATATAGATGATGTTGCCATCCACTCAGCTAAACACCAATATGTGGGTAATAAGATAACCATATTTAAGTAGCTGTCTACCTAATGAGAAAGTAAAAAGGTGCTTCAGTCACTTCGGTACAAAAAGAAGTTCTTGAGTTGAAAACAAATATTGCAAATCTCTAATTTAGAATTATGGAATGATCATACAAACTGGATTAATAAAACAAATTCATGAAACAAAAGTGATAATTCTATTTAAAAAAATTAGTTGCAAAAAGATGTTACTAATAACAAATTGGTTTTTAGTTGTTAAAGTAGGCTATAACCAAAAATATTTATATTGGAATATTACATTTCTTCACATTTTATAAATTAGACTAGCCTGTTAGTCATTCAATATTTATGATACAACAATGCAAAGTAGTATGCCAGCATCTCAAGATAGTAACTTAAGTTATAGGGTTTGTTCTTAATGATTTGCTCTTCCATTTAATCTGAGTTTGTGGATTTTACTGCACAGAGCACAGCAATAAGCTGAATATAATGGCAAAATATTATTCACAACTAACTACAGAATTCTCAATTCATACTTCTGGCATTATACCACTGGATTGATGAAATAAATTAAAAATCCAATTCCTCTCTATTAAAAAAAAAACCCTCTTGTGTGCGTGTCCAAGAAAAGAGTACTTCCCTTATTTTTGGACCTTCACATTTATATTTCTATATAAGGAGAATAGATATTCAGAACAATGAACTCAAGACACTAAAATATCTCCAACCTCCTATCATAACCTCAGTAATAAGGGAAAAAACACTATAAGGCTTAAAAAGGACTATATTTAAAAAATATTTTCAACCAAAATTGAAATTAAGAGTGTTCTGAATTAAGTGAGTTAAAGATGCTACTTCCTTACATTAAGATTTTATAGTAGCTGCTTGAGTATTAGATCTCTACTTAATATTAAAAAAAATGACACTTACTGCCCTCCTCTTTCAACAAGTGTCTGACAGAGGTATTTTCTTGCATTCCTATGAGTTGGACAGTTTTCCAATGCAAGCTCAAAATCTTCTATTGCTTTGTTCAGACTTCCTTTTGTTGCATATCTAGAGATGTGAAATAAATTAGAGGAATTTATCTTCTGAACTATTAGTAAATCTTATATTCATTTACCTTATAAATATTCCTTAAAAGCCATGATCCACTTACAATGCTCCACGAGCCACCAAAGCTTCCACATTTTGTTTGTCTATTTCCAGAGCCTTATTATATTCATTCATAGCATCTACGTGGCGTCCAACCTTAAAATAATCAACTCCAATCTTCACACTAAAAAGACATTTGTAAACCATCACATGCATTTCTCAGAATATCCAAACATAACGTTAGCATTGATAAACTTTTAAAACAAATCTAATTTGGCTAATATTTAGTCTGCAATACTCTCAATATACATAGAGAGTATTTTGCCTTTCAATAACTTTATAACAAATATCTATGAATCCATATATCAATATACTAATTCCTTTTGAAAACATGGAAAATGTTGGTTAAAACTTAAGTCTGTTAAGCTTATAGCACCATTCACACCTATAAAAAAGCTAATGTCAAAAACACATCATTTTAATTCATTTATAAACAAATTTGGTCTTAGTAAGGACTTAAGAATGCTTGCCTTATCCTAACTTTTAGACTAGATAATGCAATTGTTGAAAGATAAAGTTTTCATACCATTTTAAAGCCCAAGATGCAGACTGTTTCTTTCTCAATGCAGAAGCAAAATCATCTTCAGAGAAATTTTTGCTGTTCAAAGAAAATGAAAGTCAAACTATATATATATATATATTTTTTTTTTTTTTGGTAACAATCCTCCACTCTAACAGATAAAAATTCAACTCTGAAAAAGTAAATCACAGGCAAGAAATCTGTATTCCACATACAAAAGAATATTCTTAAACTCTCAGGAATGAGTATTATTGTCAAACAGTATTTTTAACCCAAAATTCTTATAAACTTTCTGCATCGTTCTCTACACATATCATCACAACAGATTCCATTCCAGGAGATAGGATCATCTAGTTCACTCGCTTTTTAGCATATTGCAGCTGCTAGGCTTAGAATAGTCAAATATGTCCCTCAGTTATATAGCTTTTGATCTCAGCACCATTTACTTCACCACTTCAAAGAATAATAACTAATTTACTATACCTTTGTAAGCCTCGCATTAAAGATGGTGGATTAGATTCATCTATTCCTAGTTTTCCTAGAAGGAATTCAACTACTCCTGGATTAGCAAATCCCAAGGAACTCTGCATGACATTTTCATAGGATTCCAAAGAATTGCTATTTAGTTCAACACTTTTCCTTAAAAAAAACAAAACACACATACAACAAAAATATAAAAATGACTAAAATAATTAGCATGTTCCATTTCTATTAAATAAAACTCATATCATTTTTGTACACGAAGGTACAGTAATATTATTTTGGTTTCTTTTACTTAAGGGTTATAAAAATAAAATGAGCATATTTTGAAATAAGAGAAATTAATTTTCTACTTTGTTGTCACAAGTTGGACACAATTTGGTATTTTTAATCAAGCAACTTTTGCAATTAATTTGTTGAAATAACATGGATAACTTACCTGTAGTACAAAGGAAGCTCTTCAGAACTAATTACACCTAATTTGATACCAGACAGATGTGGTGGAAGAGATGAACTATATAGAGACACTGCAAGCTTTTCATGGTATCTGTCAATATCTTTGATTCCAGCTTAAAAAAAACAAAACAAAACAAAAAACTAAGCTGATTAAAAAGAAAATGCAAGCTAACATAAAAACACATATATTTTTCCAAACACTACTCTCATTAGACAGATTTTCAAAATTAATATAAAAATCTGACAACTGTTACTTTTTTATTAATATGATGAAACTGATCACCTCGAATAATGTCACCAGTTTGGTAATATGATAAAGGATCCCCATGGTTACTGTGAGAAGGTACATCTCTTAATGGACAAAGAGCCTGCAATGAGAAGTATTTTAAAATACCAGACATTCCATTCTTTGGTGAGAAATATCATCTTTTATCCTAGTTGTTCAGTACAATGAGCTAATAGTTGACACAAACATTAAAAAAACTAACACTCTAAAATCTAAATTTAAGGATTTTAATTATAAGGAACTTCTGTGCGCATAGTACAACAAGTTCTCTGGTTCAGTTCAAAGACTAAAATCTCACAAAATTTGCAATCAGTTCTAGGAACCAAATGTAAGTATGGATTATGAAACACATAGATATTTTGTGCTTGTTAAAAACAAAACTAAAACTGTTCAGAAAGTAGAATTCCAGTGAAAACTATGTGCAAATTGTCCAAAGTTTATGTCTATCATCCAGTCTGTGTTGCCTTCTGCTTTTCTTCCTCTATCATCTACCTTGACAAACGGCAAATATCAAACCTTTTAAATTGACACATTATTTCAAATTCAAGACAATTCATCTTGGGCAAAGTATCTTATTATAATGCACAAGCCATTTACATTTAACTACTGTAACTATATAAATAAGAAATTTGTTTCTAAATTATCCACACGTAAGTATCTAATGCCAAATACTAAATAATTAAGAACATGTTCAGCTAGGAGAAATAAGCCTGGAACACCAATGAATCTCACCACATCCACTGATATCTGTAAGCATTTAAAGAAGGACCCTACCCCTGCCAACCAAAGGTACCAAATAAACCTCCAAAACCAGAAATGGAGGAGGAAACTACACAAATAACTATATCACCGTTCTTTCAAAAAGAAAGAGTATTTTATTTTTCTCCAATATTTATTTCTCGAAACTACGGCAGCAGGGTACACTTAAGCATAACTGGATGCAAAAACATAATTTTCGCATTGAGATGACTCTTATCAAAAACAGAAGCAATCAAATAACTGAAAAATAACTTACTGTGATTTCTAAGTGGGATATATCTCTTATGATGCCACTGCCTAAACAAATCAACACCATGAAAAACCCAAATTCCCGAATGGAACTAATTCTTCCAATCACTATATCACCACGCTCAATATCTCGGAAAAACAGCTCTCTCCGGTCCATACTAGGGATCTCCATGAACTGCTCTAAAGGTGGCATGATTGCATAACCATCTGAAAAAAAAAAAATTAACAAAATTACAACTGCTTTGTGTTTTGCTTCATCTCAAGTGCCATTAAAATAACCCAAACCGCAATCAAAATATTTTAAGAAAACTCGCCTTCATTGTCTTCATTGACTTCAGAAGTTGCAGGTGCATCTGATTTCCAGGAAAGTGCAAAAAGCAAATCTGCTTTTTTGGAAATGAATTTTTGTATTTCAATGTTGTCAACTCTCTTCTCTTTTCTTAAAAGGAAACAAAACTTATGAAAACTGGCTTATGGGTAAAACCTTTTTTAGCAAGGCCAAGCTTATGCTCTTGGCTTTCATTGCCCAAGCAGATCCATCCTAAGCTCTGGGCCGCACATCCTGCGAGAAAAAGTTTTAATCAGAGACTCCCTCATTCGCCAGCCAGTAGGTGGAGGGCGGGGAAAGTTAAAAAGTAGCCCCCGCAGCTCGGGGCGGGGGGGGGGCTATAGAAGAAAGCCCAAGGGATTTTGGATAGACTCTGTGCCTCCGCTAGCCAGCACGGAAGAAAAAGTTCAGTCCGCTTCCCGCCTTTCCCTCACACCCGCAGCGCGGACCCTCCGCCATTCAGCCCTCGGCACCTGCGGGGCAATCCTCACGTGTTCGCGGCCGCTGCTCTGCTCCTCCAGGACTCAGCCACCCGGCGGCGGTAGTGGGGCCCTGACCTGCGTCCCCTCCCCCGTCTCACAGAGGCGGCGCCGTACCATTACCTGCCCTGTAACTGCTGCTGGGGCGGCGGGCCCCGGGCGGGCTCGGATGCGGACCCCAGGAGGCTCCGGAAGTGCGGGTTGTCCTGCTGTTCGCTCCGGAGAAGAGAGAGCAATGATGGCCCGTGGTAATTCAATGACTGCCGAAGAAGGTCCCGGTCCATGGCCAGAGATTGCTGGACCCAGTAACAGGTGGGCTGCTAGGTGCCCCCCGCCCCCACCCCGTTCGGTGCTCACTACTTCAGCTTGGTGGCCCCCGAGACTGAGGAAACAACCTGGAAACTGCCGGAAGGCCACATCACAGACACACAGTTGTCTGCCGGAAGTGTTCCGGGACCGCCCCAAGCGGCGGCGCGGAGGAGCTCAGCCTCGGTCTCGCGAAATGGAGCGAGACTACGGAAGCCGGAAGCACTGGGTTAAGCATTTCCTGAGCTAAGGGCTGCCTACGGCTCTGAGGTAGTGCTCTGTGAGAAAGTTTTTCAAAATTTCTGTGATGTTATTACGTTGAAATGGCCCCGGCTCTAAATCATCCTATTATTTAGTGAGGCGCTTCTAAGTGCCATTGCCAGGGTGAGAACCCCATACGAGTTACAAAGTTTCTTCCTTCAGAGGGCTCGCAGGATAAGTCATTCTCTATGTCTCACATACAACCACATTAGAGTGACTGCTCTGGGAGATTTTCTGGTAGTCTAAGGTCAGAAGAAAGGAAGGATACTAGCATCTATTAAGCACTGGAATTGTGTTGTCCATCCATACTCCATTCACCCTGATGATTTTAGATTTAGCTTAAAATGGCTGTAGACATGTGCATACATGGATTCTATTTTATTTCTTTAAGTGGTGTCTAAAGATTTAGTGCCCACTAGATTTACTTTGTAGTGCTGTGTATTTAAGTCAATATATTGTTTTTGTGGGTAATTCAAGTGATTTTCAAATATAATTGTGATTTAGGCTCCCCCCCACCACCTTAGTTAATGACTTGAGCTGCTAACCGCTTTAACTCATTATACTCTCTCCTTAGAGATTGAGGACACAGTCCCAAGAGTCTCAACAAATTGCTCAATGCCACCCACCTGTTAAAAGGTTAGAGTTAGGATTCAAACTGAGGTCTTGATACATCTTCACAGACACAATTGCTGAAGAGTGTTTTTATCATATAGAAGACATAACTTACTCTGATTTTGAGATAATATGACTTTATTTCAATATATTAAAATGTTCCACTTAAGTATGTATAGTTTAGTACAGTCCTCTTGAACAAAAATAAATGGTAGCAGTTATTCCACCTCCTCTCCAGCTATGTGTTTTCACTGTCTCACCACTTGGATAGAAAACCCAGTCCAGAATATAGTGTATGACTCCACACTATTTTGTGAAAAATCCAGGCAAATAGTTTACTGAGACTTGAGAATATGCAACAAAGAAGAATGCAAGTTTAAAAGATAATAAATTTTAAGCCACTATGGGCACATCAGGAAAGTTTGATCAATGGCACAGACCGACTTGTGTTAAGCTATAACTCTAGAGAATGACTGTTACTAGGAAAGAGGAATTATCACTGAAAGCCAACCACTAAAAATGAACTATATAGACATTCTGGTAAATACATGATTTTAGTTAGAGTTGATCTGTTATTGAGGATCTAATTATCTCCAGAGGGACTGAGAAGCCCAGTGTCTGAGAACCAGATGCCAGACAGCGGCACTTAGTCTGAGAAGGCCACTTTGTGAAGGCATTCTTGAGTAGCACATGTCTTCATCACTATGGGATCTGTCTACTGTTTTTCCTGATTTTAACACTAGAGTAAACTCCAACCACCCCATGTCTTGAACAGCTAGAATTGCTGTGGTATTACCATGAAAACAGGAGTAAGTAGCTGCTTTTAGAGGGTAAACAGTGTTCATCAAGAGTGGAATTTATCAAGTGCTTGCTGTATACACAGTAATGATGGGAAAGAAAAAAAAACTTCAAGCAGGTGTAATCAAAACTTAGGCTGGGTCTTATCTTTGGTTAGGGCTGGCCTTACATGGAAGTAGTCACAGTAGTTATGTGACAGAGACAATCTTGTTCTTCACTTCTCAAGTACTACAATCACAGTATGGGAGTAAGCCTTTTACAGTTACTAATGTATTGGAATGAATTTTCTGTTGGGATAGATATATCCTTTGACTTTTGAGGCCACTGAGCATTGAATCTTTGACATAGGACTGGAGGAAGTGAGGAGAGGAAGTGAGGGGATTAGTTGTTTTTCATCTTGGAGAAGCTAGTCCCACATGCAGGATTTCTCAAGGTGGACATAGAAAGAAAACACTTTATTTTTCACTTCTTGAATATTTTTGTTTACTGGTTTGACCTTTAAAAGGATCTTTTAAAAATCCTTTTCAGTAAGTTTTCCAGATTAAACAGTATGAATCATCATGTGACTATATGGGAAGGAAAAGAGGGAAAGGATTCAAGACATTCAGATCTTTGGTGTCTAGATCCTGGGCCTATTTTTATTGTGATATAAAATTCTATTTTAAATAAACACATATGTACATCTCTTAACACATACTCTCTAGGCCGTGGAAATGTAAAGATGAAAAATACTCCTGATTCTTGGGTGATGCACAATCCAATAGAAGATTCGACATAAGAAGAAATGTGACACATGGTAAGTACTATTGTTATGGACATCTACTAGGTGTCTGCTTAGATCCCTTATTTTTCTTGGGGGTTGAGGTAGTGGGAGTTGATGGGGGTAAGAAGGAGAGGAAGAGGCAAGTGCATTCCAGGAGGGGTGGGAAGGAGTAATATAGTTAAAGAAGTAGAGATGTGAAAAAGCAAGATGTGTTCTGGAGACAGCAAGTGTGAAATCGAGGTAGGTAGGGTTATTTTAGTTATGGACATTTTAGTTATATACATCATTACAGGTAGGCTGTAGATTGGTGAGAAGAGACCCGTTTCCTCTGTGTGAGAATACACACACACACACACACACACACACACACACACACCCACACACACAGATTAAACGCCTGATTTTTTTTTTTTTTTTTTTTTAGTAAAGGACATAAAAACTTAGCCAGAGCAAGGTAGCCATATAAAGCAAGGGCAAAAGCAGCATATCTCAAAGTAGCTTTTCTTGGATCCCCCAAGTTTCCCAAAATAACATGCAGAGCTGCTAGTGACACAGTGTGCAAAAGATGAAGTCTATCTGGACCTGAGAAACTTGCTTATTACAATGTGGGAAGGACTATACAAATAATCTGTGACTATATAAGAAATCTGTAGACAGGTTCTTTGTAGTTCTTGGCTCTGATGTAAACAATTTCAAAAAGCCTCATCCTCATCTGAGATTGAGGTTGAGATGTTTGTATCAGGAAAGTGTGGGTAGAACCAAATAAGACCGTAAGTATGTTAATACTCCTCCCTTTAATTTTTCAGTATTTTTTTCTATTCTTTTTCTTAAGAAAATCCTTTTTTGTTGCTTAAGCCAGCTTGAGTAAATTTATGGTTTGGAACCAAAAGAATCTTGACTATACTAGGAAGCCACCAACTAGTAGCTTCTGCTGTTTCTACTCTGCCATTTAAACAATTAAAAAACAGATATAGAAAGGTTGAGAATTTGTTCAAAAATGAACTTTAGAATCCACATTATCTTAGTATTTATCTAGTATTCTTTCTACCATGCCATACCATCTAGAGGATTAGCTGAAACCATGTTCTTTAAGGATATAGTTGTAAATGTACATGTGTGGAATTTATTTTACTTTAAAAATATCTATTATTATGTTAACTTGTTACAATAGCCATAACCTTTTTTCCCCCTAAAATGGGGCCACTTGGTTTCATTCATAGGCATATGGTGCAAGAGGCAACTTTGCTTCCATAGAAGGTAATTCACTTTGTTCTATTTAGAATTATATTTGGAGTCACCTTGGGTTAACTTAAAGAAGAATGAGGAATACTAAAAGAAAGTATGGCTAGATCAGCCAAAAATCCATCTTCATTATTAAGGAAATAATTCAGACTTCTTCTGATAATGTTTCGCTCATTCAGTAGTCTTTGAAAGGATTATACCACCTTCTCTCTTTTTTTTTCATATCACAGATTAACACCTCTCATTAAGAAAAACATTGTCAAATATTTATCCACACGAGGGTGCTGTAAGATCATTGTGGATATCAAGTTTTCTATCATTCACCAGAAAACCTACTGCCAATTAAACAAGTATTGTGGCCTACCATGTAGAATCATTTTAAGATAGGTCTGTCTCTAACACCTTCTCCATATTTTAGTTATTGGTAAATGTTTTGAGGATACTATTTTGATATGAGTTAGTTCATATCTCATTGTCTTTGGTTGATTAGCTCTGTAATTTTGAATTTTTCAAGAGGAAAGATCACTAATTTTAGTTACAATTTAGGCCGATTAGTTCTGAACAGACCCGGAGGTGAACATTGCATAACTCCAGGGAAGAGTGGGGGTGTTTGCACTGTTAACATTTACATCATAATCTATGTATGACGTATGTGGAACTCCCAGAGTTGTGGAATATTGGACCATACACAGTGGCTGTCTGTAGTGTTATTCCAAGCCAGCCATTTTTGTGTGCGTGTGTTTGTATTTGTTTACAAAAAGGACTTGGGAATAGGATGAAGATATTTCAGAACAAATCCATCATAATGGGGAAAAAAACAATTGAAAAGATGTGTGCAATACTGACATGGAATAGGTCAGTGTGCTTATCTTCAGGTACTTTGTCAGGACTGCTTAGAAAGATACAAACATACACATTTCTTAGATTCTCATTTTGTGGCAGTTTGTCAGAATACTATGCCAGGGAACATGTCAGAATTATAACAAAAAAAATTGACAATTTGATGTTAAATAAACAGTATTCTTTGTCAATACATTCTGGATTGGTTTGATACTCATTTTTAATGTAATTTGGACATTTCTTTGAAAATGAGTAAATTGATTACTTTTTGATTATTAAACCATAACTCCTTTTTATTTTATTGGTGGCAGCACCAAAGGGGAATTTCAGAGACTAGAGATGTATTATTGTTTTAGTATATTGCCACCTCCTTAATGGAATCCGTTGGAAAATCTAGAATATCTGGTTAAAGATTAAATGACATTTGATTATTGGTAGATAGACTCTGATTTCTAACGGCAATTAATTGAATGAATGAATGAATGAATTTGGCAATTATTTATTGAGGGTTGGGCACTGTTTCAGATTTTAGGACTATAAATAGTGAAAAAAAATCAAGATTTCTGCTTTCAAGAGATTATATTCTGGTGGAGGGAGACAATGAGCAATAAACATAATAAATAAGTAAATGGTGTATATTGGAGAGTGATAAAACCTATGGAAAAAAATAAATCTGGGAAAGGGGCACTGGAAGTGCAGAGGAATGGGTTTAGTAGTTTTAAATAGAATGATCAGGGCAGGTCTCACTGAGAAGATGACATTTGAGCAAAGACTTGAAGGAGGTGAAAAATTAGTCATTCAGCTTTTTTGGGAAAAAAGAGTTTCAGGCTGAGGGAATAGCCAGTACAAAGGTCTAAGGCAGGAAGGTATATGGTGTATTGAGGAACAGCAAGGAAGACAGTGTGGCAGGAACATAGTGAGCATGAAAGTGTGGTTTGTAGAGTATGGGAGGAACTTGGCTTTTACTCTTAGCGGAATGGGCATTGTTTCAGGGTTTTAAGCAGAAAGATGTGTTATGACTTTGATTATAAAAGGATCACTTCAGCTGCTGTAGAGATTGGAGTTAACTAAATAACTATTGCTTATAATAGAAGAGAAAAACTTTTAACTTTTTTAAAGTTTATTTTTGAGGGAGAAAGAGACATGAGCAGGGGAGGGACAGAGAGAGAGGGTGACATAGAATCTGAAGCAGGCCCCAGGCTCTGAGCTGTCAGCACAGAACCTATTGTAGGGCTTGAACCCATGAACCATGAGGTCATGACCAGAGCCAAAGTTGGACACTCAACCAACTGAGCCACGCAGACACCCCAGAAGGGAAAAACTTTTGTAAAAGACTAAATATCTCTTGTGTCTTAGGAAACATAATTTTATTTTAAAATTTACTCATCATTGCATAGAATGAAAATATGAGGTTCATTGGCTCCAAGAAGATTAAGAGTGTGAGCAACTATTTATGATGAGGTAGGGAGTTATCATAATGGAAACAGTTTAGCCCAGGAGTCCAGGCTGCATCTTGGGGGCAGATCATCTAATCTCCCAAGCCTCTTGTCACCTTTAAAACTGAGGGCCTGGACCCTTTACATTCTCTGTGCTATGATAAAAACAATCCAAGTGCTAAAACTTCATGTTTCTCTTTAAGCCACTCTGCGTCTTTTTCTATGAAATCTGCATGGAATTTTTTTTCCTTTTGCATTGCATTGCTGGTAAGTTCCTACTGTGGATGGTCTCTTTAAGTGAATGAGTTTCTCTAGTTCCAATTGGTTGTGTCTAGAAAAGAGACCAGACATATTGAATCACTGTACTGTACACCTATTAACTCTACTGGAATTAAAATAAAAATACATAGAAAGAAAGAAAGAAAGAAAGAAAGAAAGAAAGAAAGAAAGAAAGAAAGAAAAAGAGAAAGGAAGAAAGAAAGAAGTCATACAGAGAGATTGGCTGGTCAGCCTCAGGTAGTCTCAATGTGGCACTTCCATGACATAGTCCTTTTATCCAGCATCCATTTTTCAAGAGTAGAAATTCAAGATAGGCTTAGCAAACTGATAGACACTAACCAAACAAGCTACACACTGATTTAGAAACCATATTGATAATGTTTTAATGGTGAAATATAGATGCTATGTGAACCAGAAACTCATATTGAATATCAATATATTCTCCCATAAGAAGCCAACTTTAGTCAGAGGTTTATTTGTGAGCCTGGAATCAGAGCAAAAACAGTCTGTTAGGTGATGTTAATGACTAATTCCATCAAAGTATGTAATCTGATGCATTTATTTCCTCTATATGAGTATTTCTAAGGCTATCAGATACTCAGCTCACATAGGCACCCCCTACCTCCCGCTCTCCCTCCCTCCTTCTCTGTCTCTTTATTAGCAGTTATATTCTCTCTCTATATATAACTGCTGCTTTTGAAGCAGTTTTCAATGATTTTTTCTTAAAATGAAGCCCAGTATACAAAAAAGAACTGCAGAACTACCTTTGTTGAAGCTATGATAGAAAGATGATGAGATCTCAACCTGTTACTCCCCTCCACCCCTAACCCCCACCATGCACATACTAAATGGTGGCTGGATAGATACCTTTTTTTTTTTTTTTTTTTTTTCAACGTTTATTTATTTTTTGGGACAGAGAGAGACAGAGCATGAACGTGGGAGGGGCAGAGAGAGAGGGAGACACAGAATCGGAAACAGGCTCCAGGCTCTGAGCCATCAGCCCAGAGCCTGACGCGGGGCTCGAACTCCCGGACCGCGAGATCGTGACCTGGCTGAAGTCGGACGCTTAACCGACTGCGCCACCCAGGCGCCCCATGGATAGATACCTTTAAGGACTGTCTCAGACCTATTAATGGGTTACTTTTTCAGGTGGAGTTCAATATCACTGATTATGTTTTAGCTTAAGTTATCATATTCCAGTCCTTCTTCTGTATGTCTATACTGTATCACTCTGGAACTGTGTATTTCTCAGACTCTCTAGTCAAACACCATTTTATCCTTCCAGGTTTTACTTTCTCAGGAGGTAATTTGATTTCCAAGTTCAGGAAGGCTCTATTCTTTGTCCTAATAAAATCACTATGAGTCTTTTTTATGATTTGGTCTCTGCCTATGTATCCTATTATATTTTCAGCTCTATCTGTAAATCATTAGGATTCAACTGCAAAGATTTCCTTTTTTTTTAAACCACATAGATTTTCTGATATTTCCAAATATTCCAATTTTTTTCCCCAGCCTTAGAATTTCTGTACTTGCTGTTTTCTGAAATGTTCTTCCCTCACTTTATTTTCTTTTTATTTTCAGTTCTTAGCCCAAAGGTAGCCTTTTCTCTGTCATAGCACTCCATTTATTTCCATAACAGTTATCATAAATTTTTTCCCTTATTATCTCTATTCCCCACTAAGATCCATGGAGGTGGGGCCTTATCTGTATTGTTCATGCCTCTATACTCAATAATAACTAGATCAGTGCCAGCAAACATCAGGAATTAAATAAATGTTTGAATGAATGACAATATACAAATACTTATATCTATATATCACATTCACAGTGAAGGATAGGTCAGAGTATGTCATATATGTCCGTTTATTTATTTATTTTTTGCCTCGTTTACATTTGGTTTTTGTCTTTTATCTTGTGTTAATTGTTGTTAATTTCACTGTGTCTCTGACTAAGGATAGTTTCTCTAGGGGTTCTGTGTATATAGGACAAATATCTGTATCCTTGTATTAGGATTCTCTAGAGAAACAGGATAAATAGCATGTGTACATATAGAAAGAGATTTATTTTAAGGAATTGGCTCATTGGATTATGAAGGCTGGCAAGTCCAAAATATGCAGGGTGGGCTGGCAGGCTGAAAACCTAGGAAGAGTTGATGCTGCAGTTCAAGCCTGAAGGCCACTGGGCTGGACACCAAAGAAGATCCAGTGTTGCAGTTCAGATCTGAAGGCTATCTGCTGGCCAAACTCTATCTGCTGGCTGAACTCACTTTTGCTTGAGAGATGTCAGTCTATTGTTCTGTTCAGGCTTTCATCTGATTAGATGTGGCCAACCCACATTATGGAAAGCATTCTGCTTTACTCAAAATCCATCAACTTGAATGTTAATCTTATCCCAAAATACCCTCACAGAAACATCCAGAATAATGTTCAACCACGTATCCAGGCACCATGATCCAGCCAAGTTGATACAAAATTAATCATCACAATTGTGTTATACTTCAATGCCTCATTTTAAGACAGTGAAGTTTATTCGGAGTAATACAATCTCATGACGGTGAAGCAGCCACGTTCATATTATATGAAGAATAGCTGAAAGAATTGAGAATGTTTAGAAATTCTCCATTGCTCAATATACTGGGTTCCACTCTTGTTCATACCCAGTGTTTTTCTGAGTAGAACCACCACTTCTTACTTCTATCATAATTATAATATTAATTATAAACATTTCACTGTCTCGGTTTGAAATTAATGTCAGTTAAGGGCCTTTATGAGCAAAATTTCTAAGCTTGTAATACTTTTATTTTTGCTACTTCTAAGATGTAGAACTTAAGATTTCTTATCCATCACAGTGATTTCTGCAAGATAACTTCCATGTTAAGCATTGAGTAAAAAATTATCTACCATTTTTTATGAGTCACTGATTCCAGTTGACTTCCCTTTCTGAACTATAAAACATCACTCCTAATTGTAGCAGCCCAGGGTTTTGCTGTTAACCCTGTCCTACCCATTTCTGAGGCTACCTTTTAACCCTTTCTCCAACAGTAGTAAACAAAACCAAACACTATGATATTAGGAAATTTTTTTTGTTTTTGATTTTGTTGTTATTTTTTCTATGACACTTAGACCTTTCAATAGCTTCTGATCCAGAATTTATTGTATTAATTTTCATTGGTGTCATGGTGTCTAGCATGAATATGAGAGTTGTAATTCATTTGTTCACCTAATGTTTATTGCCTATCTATTTGTGCCAAGCAGCTCTAGGTGCTGAGAATTCAGTGATGAACAAGTCAGAAAAACAGCCAAAATGAAAAAAGGTAGCATGAATGGTTATTGCTGATGATCCTTTATTCTGTGTCTGTGGACTTAGATATAGAAGAAAAGTGGATTATTTTTATAGCTTTTATCAATTTCACAGAATAAAAGAACCTTTGAGGTACCTTTGTTATAACTTGAAGATTTAGAGGAGAATAAAATCCATAATAGTATAGTATATATTTATATAGCATATAGTATAGCATATATTTATGTATATTTATATAGTTATTTCACAATAACAAATACCATTGCATTAATTATCTCTGTATAATTAAAATATTTCCAAGCCTTTGTCATTGGCTCTTACTTTTGGCCAAATTAAGGATAACTTATTTCTTGAACTGTATAACAAGAGTCTTTGAGGGGCCCTTGGAAGTAGTGACATAAGAACCAAGCCAGTGAAATTTTTATACCGTTTACTAGAAATTTATTTTATGGAATATTCTCAGTTGACATAATCCCTTTTCCTAGTGTTCATGGAGAGAGAGAGTAGAATTGTGAGGAAATGTTCTTATGATGGATTATATTAAAAATGATTAAACAAAAATATATCTTATATAAGAAATACTGAACATATTGATACCATATTACTGCTGAAATTCTCTGGGCAATCTGAGGGTTTATAAACCTATTTACTTATTTGTCTTTTTCAAACATTGATACCTTACCTCTGGAATTACCAGAATTCTGGAAATTTGCATAGATGTCCCTTTGACTATTTGACTGAATACTAAGCTGTATGTATATAGGGTGAGACTCTACAAGTCTAGAGAAACAACAACTACAGGGAAGCTGTAAGCTGAACAACCATCAGAGTTTTATAGTGGTTGGAAGATGCTTGCATTCTGACCAACTAGGGTAGAAAGGCCTGTTGACATGCAGAATTAAATGGAGATCCTAAAAAGGTATACTTTTGGGTTTAGCCCTAAGAAGGGCTAAACCTAGTCCTAAAGTCTGTTCTAGACTTGTCTTAACAAAGTTGAAAAAGCTTAAAAATGATCAAGTTAATTTCCAAGTAAATTAATTGCCTGCCAGCATAAAACTCAACTCCCTTTAATGAAACACATAAAAATCACTCAACAATAAAATTCACCATGTCCAACATCCATCAAAAATTACCAGACATGCAAAGAAGCATGAAAATGTGACCCACAACTAGGTTAAAAAAATCTATCAATAGAAACAGAAATGACAGAGATGATAGAATTAACAGACAAGGACTTTTAAAGCAGCTGTTACAAATGTGTACAAAGATTTAGAGTGGGAATGGAGAGAGAGGCAAGGAAAAAGCTTCAGCATTTTTTATGTGCATTTCTCCCTCAGAATGAATTTGGGGGCAAGTATAGAGAGAGGAGGGAGTGGTGGTAAATCTTTTCTTCCTGTCTTCATTTGATAGGGTTATTCTCTGAATCATCCTTTCTCTCTGGGACTGTGGTAGGCTTGCTGAGATTCACTACACCATAGCACAATGGTATAGAGAACAATGGTATAGAGGATGCTGAAGCAATGGTGTGGCACACAGCAAGTGCCTGCTGGCAATCCTAGATCTAAGAGGTATGTGAAAAAGAGCATTTCTCTGTGTCAACAAGCAAGAAGGACCGAGCAGACTTGTAGGAGTTTTATCAGCCTCAGCTAGGGTGAGAAGACCCCTAGGGAAGATGGAGAGAGATCAGAAGAGGATGCTGCCACATTTCAGTAGATTATCAATATGGTGGAGAAACATGGTCTCCAAGGATACCAGCTTCAAAAATTAAACCCCTTAAAATCCAGAGTGGACAACCCTTCTACCTGGATGTCATAGTAACATTATTTAAGTCCTCCAGCCCAATACCAACCAGAGAGGAGAAAGAGGACAGAGGGACAGTAATCTCAAAAAGTACAGTAGTTAAGGTGGGAGCAGGGGGAGGGAAAAGGCTTAACCATGGTTTTACTTTCTGTAGTTTCAGTTACCCATAGTCAACTGCAGCCAGGAATCCAGTGATCTTCCTTCTGATATATGGTCAGAAGCTCAATAGCTTAATGCTAAGTCACAATATCTACATCATTCATCTTACCATGTAGGCATTGTACATCTTGTAACATCTCAAGAAGGATGAGTAGAGTACAGTTTTGAGAGACAAACCACATTAACATGACTTTTATTCTAGCATATTATTATAATTGTTCTATTTTATTATTAGTTATTGTTAATGTGTTAGTATGCCTAATTTATACATTAAACTTCACCATAAGTATTATGTATAGGAAGAAACACAGTGCATGTAGAGTTCAGTACTATCTACAGTTTCAGGCATCCATTAGGGGTCTTGGATGTGTCCCCGTAGATATGGGAGTGCAGAATACTCTGTTGAGGTTTTCATTTTGGTACATCTCAATTTGTTTCTTGTTAAACAGGCTAAAAAAATGATTTCTTGCTCCCCAATTGCTTTTCTAAGCATCTAGCTCTAGATCCATTACTGGATAATTTTAGAGATGTGCTCATTCTGTAGAGGAATAAACATGAAGCAAGCCTACAAACCTATGAGAAGGGAATGAACCTTGTGTAGGTAAGCAATTTAAAAACTAATATGTAGGTACATTATTGAGAGCAAAGGTAAAAAACACACTAGACAGCTAAAAATAGTCTTCTGTATGCTTTTAGAGATGTGGTGATTAAGTACTTACTTTCTTCACTTTGTCTTATCAGCAAATACACAGCTGCAATAAAAAACTCCACTTACCCTGTCAATGTGATCTGAGAGCACTGAATCCTGTATCTACCTGGCTAAAGCTTGTCTTCCCTAAACAGGATGATGTAAAGGGGATACACATCTAGGTTCAACCTTAATAGTCCCTTACTACTTGCATGATAACATTCACTATGGTCTGCAAGTTTATTTAGTGTCCCTGGTTAAAATATAATAGCTCTACTCATTACCTTATTATACTATAATTTCTCTGGGACATAGACTTTCATTTCTTCAAGATTGATTTTAAAATGCTGTCTAGTTTTAGGTCACTTGAACTTTATTGATTCACAGTTCCTAAAGTAATCTAGGCCTTTCCAGCTTTAAATTTCTGTGACAGTGTGATAATTTGGGGTTTAAAACCATTTATGTTGGGAAAAAAAAGATGCTTCAGAGAAAAATACCCCAGAGTGTAATTTTATCAATATTAACATCAAATTGACTTATTAATTCATTCTTCTATGCCGGTAGTTTGGGAAGAAAATTGAACTAACAACTGAAACAGAAATGGCTCCTTCTTTTCAGGAATTAGCAACCTAAAGAGAATACTTACATTGTGTAAGTAATACACAAAAGAATACTTACTTACAGTGTTTATAGATCTAGAAAGCTAATATAAATGTTTAGTAGGACAAAAAATTAAATTATTGCATGATGGGAAGTTTTATATGCATACTTATATAGGTGTTAGTATACACACACACACATATATAAGTATATACATGTAAATAAATATGTCATGGCATCATTGGCATAAAATATGGAAATTAGAAGAAAAGTGGAAGTTGTTACTGCTTTTCCTTTCCTTTCTTTTCCTTTCCTTTTTTCTTTTCTTTTTTTTTTTCTTCCCTTTTTTCTTTTTTTTCTTTTCAGTAGGCTCCATGTCCAGAGCAAGACCCAGGCAGGCCTTGAATTCACGACCCTAAGATGAAGTCCTGAATGAGATCAAAAGTTGGTTGCCTTAACTGACTGAGCCACCCAGGTGTCCCTACACTTTTTTTAATGCAACTTTATCAGTCCAAACTAATCAATTCATATATCCTTGAATGCCACGATAATTGAGAGCTGAGAAGCAAACTGAGTTACCAAATAGGCCTTAGTGGTCATTTGTTGTCTTTTAGCTGCCTAAGATCCATTTTTCCTAATTTTGGTAACAGTACCTACCTTTCCCCCATGCTCTGTCCTTGGGCTTTGGGTATCTTATATTATTGAGTCTAAGGATAGGCATGTGACTTAGTATAGACCAGTCATCATATTTCATTCTTCTGATAAATTTGATTGGCTTAAGAATGGACAGTGATTTGATTTGGCCAGTAAGAATCAAGCCCAGGAATTCTGATTAAACTGTTGAAAGAACCTTGTGTTTTTTACTTTAGTTTTTACTGTTTTTTCTGGACTTCAATCTTAAATTGCTATCATATATTTTGCCACCACATAGAAACTTTGAATAAAGTCTACATGGAAGAGAACAGAGCTAAGAGATGGAAAGATACTGAGCCCCAGTTGCATCCTTTGAGATCTTGGATGAAGCTGGGCCTGAATATAGAACTACATCTATAGTTTTCAGATACATAAATCAATACATTACCTTGTTTGCTTAGATGAGCTTGAGTTACATTTTCTGTTACCTGCAGCAAAAGAGTAGTATATTGAGTATTTTTCATTTGCCCTTCAGATTCACTATGTACTCTTCACTCTCTGTGCCCCAAGGTACTGACTTATCTGGACTATATCAAAGAGTTCTTTTGCCCTGTGGCTTCTGGTTATGTTCAGCCGATGGAAATCTCCCTGCAGAGTAAATCCAGGGCATTTATTCCCTCGGGGCTCTCCCTGGTAGATCATAATAAGTTGGCCAGTCTAGTCCCTCTTACAAAGGCTATAGACCTTCCCCAGTGCCCTTCTCTTTCCAGGTTTGAGTAACCATTTTCTCCCTCCATACCATCAAATGTAGGATAGTAGTACTTCTTCACAATTGCTAGTTCTGCCGTAAAGCGTTATTCCTAATCAATTTCCTGTAACAGTTCCCATGCTTTTGTAGTCTATTAAAGTGTCCTCAATTATCCAGTTTGAGTGAGCCATCTCTTCCTAGTTGGACCTGAGTGATACTTACTCTATGTATCTTGGTCTTCAAAATAAATGGAAAATGCAGTAGTTTTAAAAGACACTATCAGATTTTCCATTTGCATATTTATTTCTTCGTAATGAATGCTCAATTGAGCATCAAGATAAAGAGTTCCAATTTTTTTCAATGCATGGAATTTTAGTAAGTCTTTGGTGAAGAGAAGTTAGGGCTGTTGGTATTTATATTAGCTGGGACTTATTTTTAGATTTTGGATTCTTTTCCAGTCTGTCACTCCCAGAAATTTCCTTTTAATGCAAACATGGTAGAATCCTTCTTCTTTATTATCCATGGTAGCTGTGTGTAAGCATTACAGTGCTCTCACAAATCTCCATTTTCACTTTTCCAGGTCCTAGAAAAAAGACTTCTTGAATTTCTGTGAATAAATGAATAAAGAAGTAATCTAGAAATGCATGCCAAATTAAATGGCAGCAATTTATATGCAAGTAAAGCATTCATTTACACTCTGAGTTTATATCTTGTAATTACTTGGTCATAATTTTCTGTTGTACCATGTACATAAAAAGAATTTCCTAAGCAAATTGACAGTATTAACAAAATTTCAGGTATATGTTTAAAACTACTTAAGAGAACAAACTTTCCATGGGCCTTTATATTCCTTGGAAGGATACAACTACAAATACGCTAATTTCAGATTTACTCATTGAAGCGATTTTTGAAGACCGCAACTAGGTATCATATAATTAGTCTGTATATTTAGTAAGATTACTTTAACATTATTTATCATTCAGATTTTTACCATGGTTAGCCTTCTCTTTAATTAATCTGAGTGTTGACTGCTGATGAACTTTTTTAGTGATAGAATATTTTAAGAAATTAACTATACTGAACACATGTAAAAGATTAACAATAGCTGGTTATTCAACATTAGTCTGAAGGCATAGAGTATATTAAGTAGTTAAGATGAAGCACAATATTATTTATGCTTTGAGCTGAGAACACTTTACTAAGTTAATCAAGATACTTTTCACCTCATCTGGTTTTCTTGGCTCTTCACTTCTAGCAAGACTTTCACATTTGGACAATTTGAACTAATAATAAAGATATGGTTGCCATATTTTTTTGAACCACATCATCTATTGATGGTGATCATGCAATAAAATATTTGAAATTGCTCTTGACCTAGGAAAAAAAATCTAAGTAAGGTTGCTATGTATATCATGTTATATCTGTAGCATACTTCCTCTCGATCTCTTACCAACAGCAAAATAGCTTAAAAAATATGTGCCAGTTTTCAGGGAAATCTAATAGATTTAAGAAAATATGTACTATAATAATAATGTTACACAAATGTTTGTAATAGAGATTAGTGCTTCACTGTGCTAGGTAGCTGTTGATTAAAGAGTACAGTAAGATATGGTTTCTGCTCTTAAGGAGAGTATAATCTGAGAGAAGTGGACTATCAACACAAGGCAGCATTAGAAGCCATGACATTTCAGAAGTCAGGATTACTGAGGACAGTTAGATGAAGAAAGAGGCAGTGTATATGGAGTGCTGGTCATGGAAATCTATAATCTGGGGTTTAGTCCTGTCTATATCACATGCTAGATATGTGACCTTAGCTACAAGTTCTGGGACACGGTTCTCAAAATAAACATAGTTACTTACCTGGCTGCCCCACAAAATCATTGGGAAATCTGTCTCATACCCTCAACTTTCCCCCATTAAATTCTTTTTTCCCCTTTCAGTTTCCTCTGATATGTCTTCTAGAATTACATCCTCAGCCATCTTTTCAATTCTATAATGTCTTCCAAAGAAACTTCCTGGATGTACCAAAGGTCCCTTAAGCCCCACATGTCCAAAATCTGAATTGATAATCAGGTTTCTTAGACAGAATATGTTTAAGATGATAGAGTTTTCCTAGTTGTAGTTTTCACACCTATAACTTTAATTACCAGTACATTTAGACTGGGAAAGTTAAAAAAAAATGTGGTCATATTCCCTTTCTTCCTTCCTCCCTCCTCCCTCTCCTCTTTTCCTCTTCCTGCCTCTCTCTCTTTCCTTCCCCCCTCACTCCCTCTTCTTTCTTTCTTTCTTCTTTTTCTTTCTTTCTTTCTTTCTTTCTTTCTTTCTTTCTTTCTTTCTTTCTTTCTTTCTTTTTCTTTTTTTCTTCCAAAAAGTAACACCCTAGCATCAGCTTGTAAGAAAAATTAGAAAGAATGGAGAGTCCAAGTAAAAGATTATGAGAATCTGTGTACAGTCAATGGTAATAGGAGTAGATCATAGGGCCACGTTAAAGAGTTATTTAGAATAGGCAGATTTACCCTCTTATGTTTTGGAACATAGGAGTGTTGGGATAACCTGATCTTTGGAAGTTTGCTAAGATTCCCTTGTGAAACTATTTTGGCTTTGTATTTTTGTGTGCTAGTGTTTTGATTAACTATCTCTATTTGTTTTATGGAAATTAGTTTGACATTTTATATCTATTAGGGTCAGTTGTTGGAATGTATGTTTCATTGGTTGACATCCATGTTTATTTGCACAGAGTTGTACCATACAATATGTTACGATTTTTAAAAGTTTTCTTTAAAAAATTTTTTTAATGTTTATTTATTTTTGAGAGAGCGTGCGCGTACACACACACACACACACACACACACACACACACACACGCATGAATGGGGGAGGGGCCGAGAAAGAGGGAGACACAGAATCTGAAGCAGGCTCCAGGTTCAGAGCTGTCAGCACAGAACCTGATGCAGGCCCAAACTCACTATTTGGGTCACGATCTGAGGTGAAGTCGGATGCTTAACCTCCTGAGCCACCCAGGCACCCAAAGTTTTCTTTTTTTATAGTTATTTCCTTATTATTTTTATTTTGTTTTTTTGTGGTTCTGTTTTGCTTGATTAATTAGCTAGTGGATTCTGTATTTTGTTAATTCTTTCTAAAAAACCAGCATTTTTATTTATTTATTCATTCTACTTTTTTGTTTATAACTCATTATTTTTGCTATTATTTAAATATTTCCCTCATTCTGTGTTTATTTTTAACTACCTTAGAGTTAAATTTTATATTACTCATGAAGAATTGACATTGTTGTGATATTAAAAAATACTGTTTAAGAGCAAGGAATGTCTATTAATTCAAGTAGATATTTATTTTACTTCTTTCATTTTTTGTGTGTATAACCATACAAAGCTATGATTCTTTTCTCTGGTCTTTGCTTTAACTGTATCTCATTGATTCTAATATATAGTGTTTTCATTACCATTACTTTTATAAATTTAATTTTGAAATTTCAGTTCTCCTTTGAATTAAGTTGTTTAATAGTTATTTAACTTGAGATAGAAAGGCCTGCTTATGTTGTGGTTTTGTTATTAGTATCTATGCCATTTGTTAAAAACTTTTTTGGAGAGAGAGACAGCACATGTGAGCAGGGAAAGAGAATATTAAAGAGGCTCCATGCTAAGTGTGGAGCCTAAAGCAGGGCTTGATCCCACAACCCTGGGATCATAACCTGAGCTGAAATAAAAAGTCAGATGCTCAACTGACTGAGCCACCCAGCCGACCCTAATATCTGTACTTTCATATGAGAGAATTATCTTTGTATCATTTCTACTTTATGAAGCTCATCGAGATTTTCTTGGACCATAAGATATGGTCTATCTTCATGAAAGCTTATCTGCTCTTGAAGATATATTTTCTATTTTGAGGATATAAAATCTGATATATATTCATATAATTTATTTTGTTGACTATGTTGTTCAGGCCTTTTAAATTTATTTATTTTGAGAGAGACAGAGAGAGTGTGAGCAGGGGAGGAGCAGAGAGAAAGGGAGAGAGAGAATCCCAAGCAGGCTTCATGCTGTCAGCATAGAGCCCTACATAGGGCTTGATTTCACGAAAGTGTGAGATCATGGCCAGAGCTGAAATCAAAAATTAGATGCTTAACTGACTGAGCCACCCAGGCACCCCTGCCCATCTGTTTATATTTAAAGCTTCTGGATTATTTTGTTTTATGGGTTTCTCTTATATATAGCATAGAGTTAGGTTTTCTTTTCCTTCTTTCTTTATAAAAAATTTTTTTAATGTTTATTATTTTTGAGAGAGACACAGAGCAAGAGGGGGAGGGGCAGAGAGAGAAAGGGAGACAGAGAATCAGAAGCAGGCTCCAGGCTCTGAGCTGTCAGCACAGAGCCTGACACGGGGCTTGAATTCACAAACCCTGAGATCATGACCTGAGCTGAAGTCAGACACTTAACGGACTGAGCCACCCAGGCTTTTTCTTTTAATATGTTAATTAAGTCCATTTGAATTTATTAATATCATTGGTAATTTTGGTCTCTGTCATCCACACTTGTCATTTTCCCTTTGTCCTTTTTTATATTCCTTTTGATATTTAGGAAGGTTTATAGTCTTTGTTCTTGTGGTTACTTTTATACTAATTGTAATAATTTTTTTGTATAATGCCCTTAGTATTACCATCCCTTACTTAGGCTTTTGTTTAGCTCATGAGTTTCAGATGATATCCTTTGACTCTCACCTATTGCCTGTGTTGGTACATAGACATCTTATAATTTTGTCTTAATTTTTTATGTAATTTTGTCTTAAATTCTCCCAATGTTTGGTTAACTACTTCACATCTTTCTGTTGCTTGTTCATTTTTAGACTGAATTTAAAAATTTTATGTGTCTATAATTTCTTGTTTTATTACATTTAGTTTATGTTGAAGCATTGTTAATTTTCTCTTTTGTGGTTGACATCTTTCTTCTTTCTGTTAGTCTTTTTGCCTTTGTTATGTAATTTTTGATAACATTTTATTTCATTTTTGGATGTGTATACTTAATGTATAGGGAAATTTAATGATGAGCTTGGGAATACTGCTAATTAATGGAAGAATAGAGATTACCCAGGTCTTTTGACTTCTAATGTATGACCTTCCTGAGCTATACTAAATTTGAAAGGACAGTGTTCCCATGAATAATAGAAGCAAGTCTACTGAGAAACTGAATATACAAATAGACATTGGCCAGACCATATATATGAATAGAATTCTGATCCATAATTTGCAACATCTTGTGCAGGAAACTAACCTGTTATCTACAGTAAGCAGTCCAGGAAGCTGGCTTTTATAAATCAGACTTATAGGAAGTCAGACTGCTATCTCTGGTAATAATCAAGGAAACCAAAAATAACCCCTGTTACAATCTGCCCCAATGGCAAGAAATTGGTTAATAACTAATAACTAATTTCCTAATTTTCCCCTTGTTTCCAGTTAAAAGCTAAACATGTACTCCTAACCAATTACATAGGATCTCCCACTTCTGGTTAGATAGCTTATGGCTTCCCGAGGCCAACAGCCTCTGTTCAAGGCATATGTGAAGGCTTTTCCTTTTTTCCACTATAAAGCTTTCCCAGTCCTCTGCCTGTCTTTGAGTCTCTCTCTGTCAAAATGCAAGTAATAGTGGCTAACTCCTTTGCTATAGCAAGCTCTAAATAGCCTTTGCGAGTTACATTTAGTTGGTCTTCATTTATTTCCATACTGCTGTTACTTGTAACGAAATATTTCCTTAAACATAGCTTAGATATGATTCTGTCCAATAGAACTACCTTCCCCTTAACCTATTTACATTGTCTTATCCCCATTTCTCCTTCTCCCTCTAGTGTATTGAACTACCAACAGAGGTCTACTCATTGCTCCCTAGTGTCATTTTTGAGGCCTTTATCTGCCACTGTTCTCCCATTTCTCATCCCAGGTTCAGATAATCCATTTAGGCTACTTTATCCCCACTTCCAACATTGATTACTGGCTTCCATGACCCATTCCTGTCTTTACCATATTGCATGGGATATTTTTACTTTCTCAGTTCTGAGTCATCCAATGAAGAAGCTACTATTCATGTGTGGCCCTTAAACACTTGAAATGTAGCAACCCAATTGAGATGTGCTACAAATGTAAAAATATATACTAAATTTTGGAGATGACGTAAGATACAAAGAATGTAAAATTCTCAATATTTTTTCTATTGATTGCAAATTGAAATTTTGGTTAAACAAAATACATTATTAAAATTAATTTCCTCTGTTAATTTTACTTTTTAATGTAGCTACTAGAATATTTTAAAATACATATGTGATACACATATTTCTCTTGGGCAGTGCTGATATCACTCCTCTTTGACTTCCTCACTATCCTAAAATCTGGCTCTACTGAAAAATATTAATAGCTTCCAAACTTATAAGCCTAATTTTTTTCTTGGTCTCCATTTTCATTGGTCTTTTTTTCTTGTGCTTCATGCAGCTGAAATTTTCCTTTTTTTTTAAATTTTCTTCATCTCTTGACTTCTACTCAGAGCTAACAATTCTTATCCAATTTCTCTCACTATTATTCTCCTGTTCCTTTCATTGGTTTCTCTTTTCCTTACCGTAAGGGTCTAGAGCCATATGCTTTGATTGTCTTTTTTCACTCTTTCCCTTCAGATGTTTCATCCATTTTATCCAAACCATTGCATAAATGAAAATAATCAAATCACCATCTCCAGCGCTTCCCCCTCTTTTTAGCTGTAGTATTGTATCTGCAGTTGTCTGTTAGACATTTCTATTTAGGCATCCCATCCTGTCATCAATTTGAAAATTTCATATCTTTTGAAACACATCAATTTGCTCTCAAAATCAGTTCTCCTTTCTATTTCTGTTGGTGGTGTCATGATTCTCTTTATCACTCAGCTTGAAATGTCTGATTTAAGTAGGACTTTAAATCTCTCCCAAGGCTCTCCTATCCTTGCAGTCAGGAAGAACTGAAAGCTGTTCCTTCATAATCAATTCTTCCTTAATAATGTCCCCTCTACCTGCTTTTTGTCTCTGGTGCTACAGGTGGATGTTGCTCAGACGGCTGTTGCTTTCTGAACCTAGAGAACCTGGGAATATGGCATGGGTATGAAACACCAAGTGGTGGGATGGGGAGGGATGATGGCCATTTCCTAGATAATTACTCCAAAGTGATTTATTCACAGTATTTGTTGTTGTTGTTGTTGTTGTTGTTGTTGTTGCTGACAGATATCACTTTATCTCACAAAGGAAATTAGGATAAAAAAAGATACTGTTCTTATATAGTCATAGTCAGAGGCAACATTGTACAAATAAGACTGACCCCTGATTGTTTTCTGTTTAAGATGTTAGAAAAATGCTTTCTGGAAGAAATACATATTTTAGCACCATTTAACAACTTTTCTTTAAACCACTATAACCTTCATATATCAGGTAGACTTTTACTTTTCTCCTAAATATTTCCCACAGCTATGATATCTGTAATTCCATGTAGAGGGACATAAAAATTGTATTCCACAATAGAAAATAGCAATTAATATACACACATAACTTAGGAAAGGGAATGCATTTTCTTAAATTCACTAAGCCAGTTTTGCTCATTGTATGATCTTATAACATTCTGCATCACAAAACTAGAGAACCAACTAAAATTCTTATCCTAGACCCACTGAGTCAGCATCGATGAGATTGGTGACTTGTAACCTGTGTTTCAGATTGACTCCTCTGAGTTGTATTTATGCACACTAAGATTTGAGAACCAGTAAACAAAAACAGATATAAATGATACCAGTACAAGGAGTATCTCTCCTTAGAAAAGCAGATTCCCATCTAATTATGGGACAGAAATGAGACTAGGTACACGGAAATCTAAATCATAGCATGTCTTTGTCAAGCCTAGCCCTGTAGTTACTGATCTTTTAAGACAGACAACATCAGAATTATGTCACCAACTTAACAAAACAAAAGAACAAAAACTTTCATAGGGAGATGCACTAAGGGAACCATCTGTCTTTATGAGGTGTTTTGCAGAACTTGAAAGAAAAGCATAGTGTGTCATGGGTCGGTGGCAGGAGCAGTAGCAGGGCACAATCCCTTGGCATTTTCCTCTTTGACCAGCCTGCCCAAACTCAGATATGACTTTGTATTCTCCCTCCTCTCTCCCTCTCTATTTGTCTCTATATATCTATCTCTATTTCTGTCTCTCTATATATATTCAAATTGTATTTGAATTGCCTAATTTGTATCCAGAGCCACTCAAAGATCTTTATGGTTTACTTCCCTGCATTTTTCTGCCTCACATCTTTGAGAATGGTGGAATATCTTTTTGTGGCCAAAAAATATCATATAGAAGATTCAAAACAATTAAAAGAATGCATAAAGTGGTTTTTGTCTTTCTAGGAGCTACTTTTCTATCCAAAAGAAAAAAAAAAAGGAGGGGAAGAAGGGGAACTTAAAATCCAAAATAACAAAATGTTAAATAGTTAAAAATACTGTCAGTGATGCAAAAGCCTTAGTGTTTACACAGCCTTTTTCACAGCCTCAATATGTGTCCTATAAAGAGGATTTCAGAGCGCTCTGACAGCATTATATTTCATAGTCAATGTGGCTTGAGTGATAAGGCTCATGTATTCTTTCACTCTTTCAATGTCTATACTGTGCTTTCATTCTGTCTTTTCTGCCTGTATGTCTGTGTTTAATTCTTTACCTCCAAATAAGGGAAGATGCCTCTGACTGTGACTATGTAAGAACAGTGCCTTTTAAAAATCCTAGTTTCCCTTGTGAGATAAAATATCTGTTCATTTCTGAAAGTTTATTTCTATGCTTTTTATATATGTAAAATTTCTCTAGCCTCAGACAGCTACTTATAAAGTGGATATACTATTACCACTTGCTTACAGAACACAAAAATCCCTGGGTTGAACGTCTGCTGCATTATTATTTATTTATCTTCTGTTCTGACACAAATAACATTCTTGCTCAACAGACAGTGAAGTCTGCAAGTGAAATATCACTCCAGAAATGGAGTACATGTTTGCCAACCAGTGACCTGGAACCAATCCTTACTCAGTGGCACCACAGCATATATAATACAGAGGTGTAAGAGAAAAATAAAAATATATCGGAGTACCCATTAAACCTGTAACAGACTTGTTTCTAGCCCAGCTCTTTCTACCCTTATGAAAAAGAAAGGAAATCTTATCAATGAAGAAGGACCAAAAGGATTGAGCATAAGGTGGATGTACTTTCAAAAAGAGAGTTGTCGGGGCGCCTGGGTGGCGCAGTCGGTTGGGCGTCCGACTTCAGCCAGGTCATGATCTCGCGGTCCGTGAGTTCGAGCCCCGCGTCGGGCTCTGGGCTGATGGCTCAGAGCCTGGAGCCTGTTTCCAATTCTGTGTCTCCCTCTCTCTCTGCCCCTCCCCTGTTCATGCTCTGTCTCTCTCTGTCCCCCAAAAAATAGATAAACGTTGAAAAAAAAAATTAAAAAAAAAAAAAAAAAGAGAGTTGTAAATATAGGTAGAAAGAAGATAATGAGACCAGAGCCTTTGCTGGATCACTGGGTTCAGCAGTGGCCTAGCAATGAGAGAATGTAATGCTTTGGGGAATCTTCTCTGGGCAATCTTTCACTCCTCCCATCTGTGTCCACGTTCCCACAGTAGCTCCTCATACTACCCCTCTCCTGGTTTGAAAAGAAATAAAGCACTCTTCTAGCCCTCTTGATTATGGAGAAAAGAAATAGTTCAGTACAAGCAAAACAACCAAGAAATAAGAGATATAATGAGCACCAGAGACAATGCTGCTTTAGAAGAAAAGGGAATCGATATGGGCTGGTGTATTTAGAAGCTGACTCAGGCTAAAGTTGGATGGGGGAGGGCTTCAGCTGGAATTGAAGAACAGGTAGAGTCTGAATAGGTGGGGACAAAAAGAAGCCCTGTCTGAGATATGTTAACTGGTATCAGGCCAAAGATGGAAGGCAAACAGATTTTTTCTTTCTTTCTTTTTTTTTGTCAGCGCTTTAATGTTCTTTCTTGAAAAAAAAGGAAGAGAGAAAGAAAGAAAAAGAAGAAAAGAAAATGAATGACAGTTAAATTCAAGCATCTCTCTATAAACACGTCCACAGTTATAAAAAAAGCTTCCTTTCCTTAAGTTTTTTTGAGATGACTAGACATCACAGCTTGACAAGATTATCTCTTTTTAAGGGCTTGTTATAGTGTCAGGAACAATTTAGTCACCTCTTTCAACTTTGCAAACTGGGACAGTCTGTAAAACTTGCAAGTTAAATTCTGAGTACATATCAGAGTATCAGGGTGGGGTTTGGCAGAATCCTGTCTTTAGATTCTTTGAAAACTTCTTTGCAGAGGTTGCCAAAAGAGTTGAGGACATAAAGGATTACAGGATTCTCTATATCTGGTAAACTTACTGGTAGTTTGCAGTTTTCCTCTTATCATCAAATCAGCAATTCTAATGAGCAGCTTGTGAATGTGCACAATAAATACTCACTAAAGAGCAATTAGAACAAATAACCATTGAACATTCAATGAAGAGGAAGTTTACACATTTCCCTAAAGTAATTAACACTCCTTTTCCTTGTTTTGTTTAAATTTTGTTTTTACCTAAACTACCTTAATGCTGCCCTTAGTGAAATAGTTTAAAATAAGAGTCATTGGAATTGGATCTTTCTTGATTAAGTGCTAGAAGTACAGAGGTTAATTAGACCAAAACTGTATCTGAATCTGTTGAGTACAGATTAGTAGTCCAGACATTTTTTTAAAATTTTTTTAAATGTTTATTTAATTTTGAGAGAATGAGAGCTAGAGTGTGAGAGAGGGAGGAACAGAGAGAGAGAGAGGGAAGACACAGAATCTGAAGCAGGATCCAGGCTCTGAGCTGTCAGCACAGAGCCCGATGTGGGGCTCGAACTCATGAACCGTGAGATCATGACCTGAGCCAAAGTTGGATGCTTAACCAACTGAGGCACCCAGGCACCTCAGTCCTGACATATTTAAAGGATGTCTTGCTCAGGTCTCACATTAGTCTGTCTGCTTTTAAGACCTGGAGGTTTGCATCATCATTCCTGGAGCTCCATTTGATACCTGCATATCTGTAAAAACAAAATACACAGAGAACTGATAACTTGGAAGCATTATCTTGAATGGGGAGGATTTTTTCTTCCTCATATCTTGCCTTAGAAGCAGCTAGTACCAGTTACTTCACTTCAAGTGGAGCTGAGGTAAGGCTTAGCAGAAATGTTCTGAAAGTCTAGTCTTAGAGTAGAGAAGAAGCATGAGTGAAATGTCTATGAGCCCTGAACCAAAGAGTGTCAACTCAAAGATACATATCCCTAAAATTCACAAAGCACATCTCTTGCAAATATGATGGCTCTCAAATCTTTTGACCATTTTCCAGTGGAATAAGAACTTGGAGGTAATAATAAAGTGTTAACCTTCCGTCTCTATCCTCCACCCCTCATCCCAGGAGTAAATTTCATATAACTTTTAATAATAGAAGTGTGAATGACTCATATTAGAACTACACTTCATGCTTGCCTTGAAGACCTGTCAGCGCAAAATTATAGCCCAAAATACTGTGAGTACAGACATGACGTCATTATAAACAGTAGCATAAACAAACAACCATCAACAAACTAGATTGGTAATTTTGAAGCTAAATGAAAAGCTTTTTATATTTAAAAAACAAGAATTGAAGCATTAATGACCAGAGCAATTCATTAATTCATTCACTTCACAAACCTGTTTTTGTATGGCCTGTGAGCTAAGGATGGTTTTTACATTTTTAAATGGTTGTAAAATATACAAAAAAAACCCAATCTTTTGTAATATGTGAAAATTACATAATATTGCATTTTTGGGGTCCATAATAAAAGTTAGGGTACACTCACACTCTTTCATTTATGTATTGTCTCTGGCTGCTTTTGTGCTACAAAGGCAAAGATGAGTAGCTGAGACCTTATGATGTGCAAAGCCTAAAATGTTATCATCTGGCCCTTTACAGAAAAAGTTTCCTAGCCTCTGGCAAAGACTGTAACAATTTAAATGACCCCCTATTAGCAGCAGCTTCAGTCTTCAATTTTACAGCTTTTCTCAAAAGGTCTTAGATTAAAGGTCTTTAGAATAAAATAAGATCCCCAGAAACCTAAACTCTTTCTGATGGTTCATGTTACATGTCAACCTGATTGGATTATGGGGTGCCTGGGCATTTGACTTGACATTATTTCTGGGTGTGTCTGTGGGGATATTTCTGAGTGAGATTAGCATTTGATTTGTTCACTAAGTAAATCAGTTTGTCCTTGCCAGTGTGTATGGTGTCATCCAATCTATTGAGGGCCTAAATACAATAAAAAGGCAGGGGATGGGAGAATTTGCCCTTTCTGCTGACTACTTGAACTGGCATATTGGTCTTTCATGCCCTTGGACTGAGACTTACACCATAGCTCCCTTGATTCTTAGGCCTTTGGTCTTGGACTAAACTATACCTTCAGCTGTCCCAGATCTCCAGCTTGCAGATGGTAGATCATGGGACTTCTCAGCCTCCATAATCACATGAGTATCTCCCTCCCTCCCTCTCTCCCACCTTTTCTTCCTCCCACCCTTTCTGTCTGTGCGCGCGCACACACACACACACACACACACACACACACACACACCCAATTGGATCTGTTTCTCTGGGAAACCTTGACTATACATTTTTATTTACGAATGCCTAATAATGGATTGATGTATTCAATAAGGCCAATAATCAATTGGTGTTGGGCCAAAATAAGAGTGACTTAAAAAATTCTGATATGCTGATTCATGAATGGAACAAACTTGACTGCATGGATTGTCGATCAGTTGCAACAAAAATGTATGGTCCTGAACCAAGCAAACATTTTGACAGAAACATCATCTCAGTGATCTAAATTGTATCAGAGATTTTCCCTGGGAATCAGGAAACATGGTGAAAGTATACTTAAGATATCAGAAATCCTACTCTTAGATTTTGTTTATTTAGCAGACCTTGAGACCTGTTGCCTTCTCATAAACGTAGTCAGACCTATGGTCACTGGCTAGGTGACCCTGCATGGGGAGGATCTCTGAGCTGCTAGACTTTGTCTGAGAGTTGACCTGTAAGGAGGCCTCCAAATTTTGCTGATTAGAGAGCCCTGCCTTAGATTATTCTTTTGGTCTTACCACTCAATAGGCAGTTGTTTCAACCATCCCCTATCTTCTCTGAGCCTTAATTGAACACTTTCAAATTGATATTTGGAATTCTTATACTACAAAAGGAGCAATCATCAGATTTGCCCCACACAGCCTGTCTGTGGAATTTTTTCAGCTTCTCTATTGGCAGCCTCACTCCCCCCACCGCTTTTATCCACTTTCTCTGAGCCTTTTTCTAAGTGGTTGCCCCAAACTGAGATTGTCTTTAGGCCTATAATATTTTAGGCCTGACTTGGTATTTTTCCTTCAGTTTCAAGCCTGCTTTACCTACAATCTTATCCTCCAGCTCCCCAGATCTAAAATTTATTTAGATCTAAAATTTATTGTTCTGTTTCATCAGACAAATGAAGAACATTTAGTCAGGATTCTCTAGAGAAATAGAACTAATAGGGTATGAATATATGTGTTTATATATATATATCCATATGTAAATGGGGGAGAGGATGTGTGTGTAATAGGATGTGTGTATATAAACATAAACGTGTGTGTGTGTGGTGTGCGCATGCACGTGTGTATACACACATATACAGAGAGAGAGAGAGAGAGAATAAGGAATTGGCTTTTGCAGTGTGGGCTAGCAGGCTGGGGACCCAGGAGAGCCAGTGGTATAGATGAAATCTGAAGACAATCTGCTAGACAATTCCCTTTTGCTCAGGTTCCCTCTTGCTCAGGGTAGTTGCTCTTTTTATTCTGTTCTGCCCTGATTTCATGAGACCTGTCCTCATAAATAATCTATTTACTCAAAATTGACCAATTTAAATGTTAATCTAATCCAAAAACATGTTCTAAATTGACACATTAAATTAAACATCATATTAACTATACCAAACTTTGGTTTGGTTTGGATATTTAGCTAGCATTTATTAAGTGCCTGCTGTTTGTAAGGCACTTTATTTCTATTTGAATCCTATAGCAACCAGCAGGTTGGGCTATACTGCATCATTTTACTGAAGAAGAAACTTAAGCTTTGTGAGGTTAAACACATTGTTCAAGATTCACAGAACATAAGTGGCAAGCCCAAGGTGATAAACTCAGACTTCTTTAATTAAAAAATTTTGGGGGGATGCCTGAGTGGCTCAGTTGGTTAAGTGTTTGACTTCAGCTCAGGTCATGGTCTCACAGTTCATGGGTTTGAGCCTCGTATCGGGCTCTGCTGACAGTGTAGAGCCTGCTTCGGATCCTCTGTCTCCCTCTCTTTCTGGCTCTCTCTCTCTCTCTCTCAAAAATAAACATTAAAAAAAATTTTTTAATTGAAGTATAGTTAACACACAATGTTATATTAGTTTCAAGGGTACAGCATAGCAATTGGACAGCTCTGTAAGTTATGGTATGCTCAAAACAAGTATAACTACCATCTGTCACCATATAGCACTATTATAATCTTATTGACTCTATTCCTCATGCTTTACCTTTCATTCCTATGACTTCTTCCATAACTGGAATCCTGTACCTCTTATTCCCCTTCACCCATTTTTCTCATCCTTCCATCTCCTTCTCTGCCTTCTGGCAACTACCAGTTTGTTGTCTGTTTTTATGGGTATATCTTCTGCTTTTGTTTGTTTGTTCATTTGTTTTGTTTTTTAGTTTCCACATATAAGAATCACACGGTATTTGTCTTTCTTGGTCTGAGTTATTTCGCTTAGCATAATACCTTCTATATCCATCCATGTTGCTGCAAATGGCAAGATCTCATTCTTTTTTTGTGGTTGAGTAATATTCCACTATATATCTATACTACATCTTCTTAATCCATTCATCTATCGATGGACACTTCGGTTACTTCCATATCTTGGCTATTGTAATTAATGCTACAATAAACATAGGGGTGCATATATCTTTTCAAATTAGTTTTTTCATTGTCTCTGGGTAAATACCCAGTAGTGAGGTTGCTAGATCATGTGGTATTTCTATTTTTAATTTCTTGAGGAACCTCCATACTGTTTTCCACAGTGACTGCACGATGTACCTTTTCACCAACAGTGTTGGTGGGTTCCTTTCACTCCACATCCTTGCCAACATTTGTTATTTCTTGTCTTTTTTTTTTCTTTTTTTAAGAGAGAGAGCCAGAGAGCACAAATGTGCATGTGAGTGGGGGAGGGGCAGAGGGAGATGAAGAGAGCATCTTAAGCAGGCTCCACCCTCAGTGCAGAGCCTGACATGGGGGCTCAGACATGGGACTTAGTCTCACCACTGTGAGATCATGACCTGAGCTAAGATCAAGAGTCAGATGGTTAACAAACTGAACCACCCAGGTGCCCCTGTCTTTTTGATTTTAGCTATCCTGCCAGGTATAAAGTGACATTTCATTGTGGATTTGATTTGCATTTCCCTGATGATTAGTGATGCTAAACATCTTTTCATGTGTCTGTTGGCCATCTGTATATCTTTTTTGGAAAAATGTCTAATCAAGTCCTCCATCCACTTTTAATTGGATTATTTGTATTATGGGTTTGTTTTGTTTTGTTTTTGTTCTTGGTGTTGAGTTAAAATCCAACTTGTTTGACTCTAAAGTCTATGTTTTTTATATTGTGCCATGGTATCATAGAGGTCAATGTTAGCTTCTGACTTCTTGGTTGTCAGTACCAACCAATAAGTACAACTTACTGATATACAAAGCCACAATCTATGCAACTTCGTCAGCTGTATGTTTTTTTTGGTACTTAGAGTGGAATATGGCAGATGTCAGGAAGCAACAGGCATCTGCTCTAGCCAGAAATCTACACCCACATAAACATCAGTTGCCTAATTGTTTTCCTTCATATATCCTGATATTTCTCAGAAGTACACCATCTGCTCATGGAATAGATACCAGAATATGTCTGCAGGAGTTTTTTCTTGTCAAGTTATCCTTCCTCTTATAATGTATTGCTTTGGTTCTTATGCATACTTAATCTAGTCCTGTATGGAAGCACAAAATATCTGCCGCCTCATCCACCCCAAGGGAAGGGGGCATATGTAAAACGGATTAAACATGAAGAAGCAGAATGTGTGGAGATTGATTTCAGCTTCTGGGGTTTGATAGGCCTGGCTTTAGATCTTTGTTCTACCTCTTGCTATCTAAGCCTTATTTTCCTCATCTACAAAATGGGGACAGTGAAAATACTGCTTACCTCATAAGGTTTTGGGAAATTAAGGTAGTATTGGAAACATTTAGCACAGTGAATATTTTGTAGTAAGAACTCAATAAATGTTAGGTATTTTTATCATTATCTTTTTTTTTTCACGCATGACTCTCCCTTACTGTGAGTAGACTATGGATAATTGCTGTTTCATTTGCTTTATATGGTAGGTAACATTTTTAAAAAATCAAACTAGCCTTTCATTAAGTTGTTTATTCAAAAAATATTTAATGTGCATCAAGTATTTCTTCTGGTTACTAGAAAGAAAATGATGAGCCAAAAGACAGGGTCTAAGACAAGGCCTAAGACCCCTTGCAGCCTAGAATCTAATGAGAGAAGGAGATGTTGAACAAATAACCATTGAACAGGTACCATACATGCAAAATTACAGTGAGGGGAGAATGAGAACAAAGAGGGTGGGGAATTTTATGTTGGGAGTGAGGAATATAACTTTATAAGTGACATTTTAATTATAATGGAATTGTGATGGAATAGGATCTCACTAAAGGAGGAGAAATGCCAAAGTAAAAAAATATTTTAGAGGGACTTATATGTTCATTGTTCCTCCCTTTCTTTCCTTTCTCCCTCCCTCATTTACTCAAAGCTCATGACAGTGTGAAGGGTAATGTTCAATTGGCATGCATTGTATGGCTCTTCCAGGTATTAAAAATACTGAGATACTTTTTTTAATGCTTGGTAAAGAGCTTCTTCTACTCCAAACATTTTGAGTGGCCCTACTCTCACCCCCACTGCCTTAGTCCTAGCTAGATCCTCCTCCAGAACCCATCAGATTTCCCCTAAATCAGCCACTAAATGGTTGATGCCTGCCACAAAGGGTCCTCAGAGACCAAAAAGGACCTACTTCCTCTTTGGCAAGCTCAAGTCTATTTTACTAGGTCAGTACTGGTATCATACTGGTTGTAAAATATTTTTAATGTTATGTCTGGTTAGGATATCAACATTTCAGTATCTATTTTATCATCTGGGAGAGGTATGATAAAGTGATAAAATGATCTAAGTCAGTCTTAAGAGTTAAATTCTCTTCCTTTGTCTCAATTTGCTTATTGTTTTTAGTTTAGTTTATTATCTGTAACCTTTGAAGCTGACAGCAGGGAATCTAGCATCCATTGTATGAAGTACTAACTTAGTATTTCATCTTAATTCCTTGGTTCATTGTGATTACATTTTACTTCAGGTTTGCTTGTTGTAATAAGAGAGTCACAGAAGCTATAATCTATTATCCAAATAGGGTTTAAAATGTGTAGGTCTAATCCTGGTAGGTTTGCAGAGGGCACAACTTCAAATCTTTTTCCAAAGAATTAAAAGCATAGTTCTAGTTAGCACATAGAAAAAGGTGGTTTCTCCTAATACTATTTTGGATATTGAGAACTAACTTGTTTCAACTCCTATGATTGAGCTGACAAATCAGCCAATTTAGACATGTTTAGTTTTATTATTTCCTGTATATATGGAAGTGGAATTGTAGAATTTGCCATGGGGTATTTAATAAAAAGAAATGGGCTTTATGTATTTTATGGTCTTAATGTTTATTTAGAGGCATCTGGGTGGCTCAGTCAGTTAAGTGTCTAAGTCTGATTCAGGTTATGATCTCATGATTTGTAGATTTGAGCCCTGCATTGGGCTCTGCCCTGACAGCTTGGAGCCTGGAGTCTGCTTCAGATTCTGTCTCCCTCCCTCTCTCTCTGCCCCTCCCCAATTTGTGCTCGCTCTCTCTCTCTCTCTCTCTCTCTGTCTCAAAAATAAAAAAAAACATTTAAATAAAATATTTATTTTGAGAGAGAGAGAGAGTGTGTGTGTGTGCATGTGAGAGAGAACAGGGGAGGAGTAGAGAGAGGGAGAGAGAGAATCCCAAGTAGGTTCCTTGCTGTCAGCACAGAGCAATATGGGGCTCAATCTCACAAACTTCAAGATCATGACCTGAGCTGAAATCAAGAGTCAGACGCTTAACCAACTGAGCCACCCAGGTGCCCCTATTTTGTGGTCTTTTAAACCACTGGATAGTTATTACTTCTGTAGATGTTTAAGTGAGGAATTAAAGTTTTTAGGACATGTGAGTGGGATCTTCCAGGGCATTTCCCTGAACTATCACTAGAAACAAGGGCTTCTTTTTCACCTTTTGTGTATGAGCTATGTTTGACCTATTTGATCTCTCATGATAAGGAAATTGGGTTCTGGGAAGCAGCAGCTTTTCCTTTCCATATATTGTGTATGCATGCCACCTAACTAAACACAGGTTTTAAAAATAAGCAATATTATTATTCCAAAGTTTCCATCTGAGCTGACAAGCATCAGTCTTAGCCAGCAACTTATCATTTCTAATGATGAATAGACAGTATTTGGAGAATAAAAGACTGCTGAGCAAGTAGCCTTTGTCACATAAAAAAAAATAAAAAAAGAATTCTCAGGGCAGTGTAGAAAATTTCCACAGATTGTAAAGACAAAAGGAGCAGGGGGCTGCTTTAATTTCTACATCTTCACATGGCATGGAATTTTAACGCAGTAATTATTTTGGCATTTAATGCTAATGAGTTAACTTTTATCCAGCAGATACATAGCATTTGTATTTTGGTAGGAAAAAATACAGAACATCACAGTAGAAGTTCAAAGATTTCAGGAAGTTTTATTGAGATAGCAAAATGGATAACAAGGCCATGAGGGATATGCCCATCTCAAAGGAAAAGAAAGCATTGAAAGCCTTCCCTGACTATCATTGGGGAAAAGAGGATACAAGAGAAGAGCAGTACCAATGGAGGGGATATAGGAGCATCTACCTGCATTTGGCAAGAAAGGTGGCATTATGGGCAGCCAATCCGACCAATCTGCCCTAAGATAGATTGGTGGTGAGGTTATCAGTCTATTCAGAACCTGACAGAGCATGTCAGTCTATTCCACTGATCCTGTGAGTATCACAGTGTCATAAAATGATGGAATTTGGAGGATAATTCATTTGGTTTAATATTTATTGAGCATGTACTATTATAGCTGGCCCTGCGTAGGCATTGAAGATAAATCAGTTAACAAGATACCCTAGGTTTCTGCCCTCAAAAAGGTTATCATTAACTAAATTACAAATATGATTTTGGGTAATGGAAAATGCTTTGAGGAGAAATGAAGAGTAAGGTAAGGGGATAGCAAATGATGGTTGAGTTGTTTTAGATAGGGTGGTCAGAAATTGCTTTTTGTGGAAGATACAGTTAGTTAGGGATTTGGATGATATGGAGTTGCCAAGCATATAAATGTCTTTGAGAAGAGCGTTTCAGGCAAAGAAATACCAGTGAACTGGGTCTGAGGTGGGAATAATTTTGCATATTTGAGGAACAGCCAGAAAGTTAGTGAAGTAAGTTGTAAGTTAGGGAGTGTGGGCAAAAATGAGATGGAAGAGATAGTTAGAGCCAGATCATGTAGAGTTAGGCCTTAGTAAGGAGTTTAGATTTTATTCTAAATACTATGGAAAGACATTGGAAGGTTTTGAGTGGGGTATTGATGTTATATGTTCCATGTTTTAAAAATGATTACTCATATGTTATGTGAAGGTTACTATAGAAGGGTAAATATAAAAACAAGGGAAGCCAATTAGGAGATAATTGCAGTATTTCAGATGAAGATGTGAATGAAGATGCACCAAGTGGTAGCAGTAGAGTAGTGAGAAATGGTTTGATTCTGGCTTTGTTTTGATAGCAGACATAAGAGGACTTGCTGATGGGTTTGAGTGAGAGAAAGGCAAAAGCCAAGAATTGAGTTTTAACCTGAGAAACTGGGTGAATATTTGTGCTCACTACTATAAGTTCTCTAAGAAACCAATGCCAGGGAGGATGCTGTAATTATAAGTTATTATTATCCATTTTTCCTTAAATGACCATACACAGTCTCTTAATCTGTCATCATCAGCCCCCAAAACCTGCCAGGTCATCCATCATCAGAGGGGCATGATTACAGTGTTTTACAGAGCCAGAATTGGCTCAAATCCTGATTCTTCCATTTACTATATGTATGACTTTGGCATGTTAATTGCTGTGCCTCAGTTTCTTCATCTGGAAAATGGGGATAAAAATAATGGTGCTTATACATTAAGAAAATCATTTACCATGATCAAGTGGGATTTATTCCTAGGATGCAAGGATGGTTCAGTATTCACAAATAAATCAATGTGATATATCACATCATCAAGAGAAAGGATAAAAACCATATGATCGGGGTGCCTGGGTGGCTCGTTGGCTGAGCATCTGACTCTTAATCTCAGCTTAAGTCTTGATCTCAGGGTCCTGAGTTTAAGCCCCATATTGGGCTCTGCTCTGGGTGTGAAACCTACTTAAAAATAACCCAAACGTATGATTATTTCAATAGATGCAGAAAAAGCATTTGACTAAGTACAACATCCATTCCTGATAAAAACCCTCAACAAAGTGGGTTTGGAGGGAACATACCTCAACATAATAAAGCCCATATTTGAAAAAACCACAGCTAAAATCATACTCAATGGTGAAAAACTGAGAGCTTTTGCATTAAGATCAGGAACAAGACAAGGATGTTCACTCTCACCACTTTTATCCAACATTGTACTGGAAGTCCTAGCCATAGCAATCAGATAAGAAAGAGAAATAAAGCCATCCACATTGGTAAGGAAGAAGTAAAACTTTCACTATTTGCAGATGACAACCTGTAAAACCTGAAAAACTCCACCAAAAATCTACTAGAACTGATAAAGGAATTCAGTAAGGTCACAGTATACAAAATCAGTATACAGAAACCTGTTTTATTTCTATACACTAATAACAAAGCAGCAGAAACAGAAACTAAGAACATAATTCCATTTATGACTGCACTAAAATAATAAAAATAAAATAAAATAATAAACTTACCCAACAAGTTGAAAGACCTGCAGCATGAAAACTATAAAACACTGATGAAAGAAATTGAAGATGACACACATAGAAAGATTTTCCATGCTCATGAATTGGGAGAACAAATATTGTTAAAATGTCCCTACTATCCAAAGCAATCTATAGATTTAGTGCAATACCTATCAAAGTACTAGCAAACATGTTTCACAGAAATAGAACAAATAATCCTAATATTTGTATGGAACCACAAAAGACCCTGAACAGCCAAAGAGGTCTTGATAAAAGAAGAAAAAACTGGAAGTATCACAATTCCAGATATCAAGATATACTATAGAGCTGTAGTAATCAAAACAATATGGTACTGGCACAAAAATTGACACATAGATCAATGGAACAGAATACAAAGCCCAGAAATAAACCCATGATTATATGGTCAATTAATTTTTGACAGATGAAGCGAGAATATGCAATGGGAAAAGACAGCCTCTTCAACAAATGGTGTTGAGAAAAGTGGACAGCTACATGCAAAAGAGTGAAAACTGGACCACTTTCTCATACCATACACAAAAATAAACTCAAAATGGATTTAAGACCTAAATGTGAGACCAGAAACCATAAAAATCCCAGAAGAGAACATAGGCAGTAATTTCTTTGATATCAGCTGTAGCAACATTTTTCTAAATATGTCTCCTGAGGTAAGGGAAACAAAAGCAAAAGTAAGCTACTTGGACTACACCGAAATAAAACGCAATGCACAGCAAAAGGAACAGTCAATAAAACTAAAAGACAACCTACAGAATGGGAAAAGGTATTTGAAAATGACATATCCATTAAAGGGTTAGCATCCAAAATATATAAAGAACTGATACAACTCAAAACCAAAAAAAAAAAAACCAAAAACAAAAAAATAAAAAAACACCGAAAACAAATAATCTGATTAAAAATGGACAGAAGACATGAACAGGCATTTCTCCAAAGAAGACATACAGATGGCCAACAAATGCATGGAAAGATGTTCAGTATCACTCATCATCAGGGAAATACAAATCAAAACCACAATGAGATATCACTTCACGTCAGTCAAAATGACTAAAATCAAAAACACAAGAAAGAACAAGTGTTATTGATGATGTGGAGAAAAAGGAACCATTGTGCACAGTTGATGGGAATGCAAACTGGTGTAGCTACTGCAGAAAATAATATGGAAGTTCCTCAAAAAATTAAAAATAGAATTACCATATGATCCAGTAATTTCACTACTGGGTATTGAAAGAAAGAAAAATGAAAGAAAGAAAATGAAAATACTAATTCCAAATGATATGCACCCATATGTTTATTACAGCATTGTGCAGGGACAGAAGCATTGATCTAGTCATGTTTGTGTTCATGACATGGATTCTAGGCAAAATGCTACCTTTAATTAGTTGCCCTATGTCAAAAAAGTCACTCAACCTCTTTGCACTGTAGTGCTTTGCATGTACAGTAAGAAGAAGGGAGCAGGTGATCTTGGGTTCTGTGCTAATCACTGGACCAGTAATGTAAGATTTAAGTGATCTTGTAACATTTTAATTGTCTTTATTGAGTCTTATTCAAAGGAGTCGTCCACAGAACCATTTGAAAAATATTGGCTGTAGATAGCTCAGGAGTTGAGGGAGAAGTTAAAAATAGAATCAGATAAATAGATTTTCCTTAAATAAAGCAGTAATCAGCTTCACAGAATCCGAGTATTGGTATAAGGAGAGAGTAGCAGGGTACTTTTAAGAGCTCTTCCTGGGAAACTTTGGTTGGCTACCAGATAACATTAGTCCAACCTTGCTGTGTCCTGCCCTGAGCTCATGTGCCATTCATAGTTACTGCCTCTACAGTTTGGCATTCTTCTCCCCAATGCTGCCTACAGACTTTACTTGCTTCCATGAAGTGCACCGCTGTCAGACTGTCCCTAAGCATGCTTTATCTGCTCCTGTAATGGGGGCCCAGACTTCTTACTTCTTCTGGAAGAAACCATCTGGCCCACCTGTTTGGCTTTCTAGGATATCTGGTACATTTTGGTGATTATATTTCCTTTCATTTCCCATTGTCAGTTTTGTGTCCCATAGTTGATCCAGTGGATGGGCCATCTAGTCCTTGGACTGTGGCATTCTTGCTAGAACTCCCGAGCCCATTCTGACAGCTGGGTCCAAAGGTTTTCATCTTCACAACAGTTTTTAGGTCTGCAGGGGTTGGACCACTCACAAATATTTCCCGGTGTCACCTCCAAAAGGCTAGTTTTTCATCATGAGCTTTCTGGTGGAAGGTCTGATCTACATGGCTCATTCTTTCAGGAATGAGCTGAAAGCTACTAGTGCTATACCAAGGAGCATCTGGTACCATTCCTTAACACCCTAGCCATCCATTTAGTTCTACTGACTCTCATGGAAGCAATCTGTTACTTACTATGGCTTGTTGAAAAAGTCAGATAGTGGGTTTGGCATATTGTCAGGACTAGAGCCAGATATCTGACCCACAGGCTACTATTATTTTTTTCAAAGGATGCTGTCAAAGGGTTTGAAAGGATATAAAGCTCATTTACTGGACAAGTTTATTATTTTGACATAAAATAGATCTACAAGGCATTTACATGGAGCTAAGGATAAAAACAGTGAAAAAGGCACATATTCTTCCTGATAAGATCTGAGGCATTGAGAGGACTAGGAAGCAGTTACAGATTCTTTTCAACATGTCTTTCATGCATGTATGCAAATTGAGTAATAGAAATGGTTCTAAATGTGCTATGTTTGCTCAAGGTAGATATGCAAATTATTATTGGTTATATTTTCTTTGGTTATATGGGACTATTTTATTTTTAATTTTTTTAATGTTTATTTTTTTTGAGAGAGAGAGAGAGAGAGCGGGAGTGGTGGAGAGACAGAGAGAGAGGAAGAGACTGAATCTGAAGTAGGCTCCAGGCTCTGAGCTGTCAGCACAGAGCCTGACATGGGGCTTTAACTCACTAACCGTGAGATCATGTCCTGAGCTGAAGTTGGATGATTAACCGACTGAGCCACCCAGGCACCTCTTTATGGGACTATTTTAAAAGAAATGAACACAAATCCCTGTCATATAGATGGCATTAATAGATAATAAGTAAGAATTTATTGTTTAAGTAAAATAATGAAATGTTTTACTACAAATGTTGGGAAACATTACTGTCAACAGAAAAAGTACTTCAATATTTATACTTAAAAAAAATTTTTTTAATGTTTATTTTTGAGAGAGAGAGAGCACGAGCGGTGGAGGGGCAGAGAGAGAGGGAGACACAGAATTCGAAGCAGCCTCCGGGCTCTGAGGTGTCAGCACAGAGCCTGATGCGGGGCTCAAACCCACAAACCTGAGATCATGACCTAAGCCGAAGTCGGAGGCTTAACCGACTGAGCCACCCAGGCGCCCCTCAATATTTGTACTTTTGACCCCCAAATGAAATTTAGGTGGCTAACTTCAAAATGATTCATATTTACTTAAACATAGTATTGATTTGTGCATTGTTAGGCACTCTAAATATTTATACTCTTTCAATCTTCAAATGTTTTTACGTGGTTCCTATGGTAGAAAGAAAACAGTCAGATATAAATTCAAATCCCAGCACTGCCACTTATGAACATGTTTAACGTTTTTAACTTTTAATTTTTCTTCTGTAAAATTGGGATAATAATAATGTTTAATTCATAATATTTTCAAGATAATGTACATAAAATATCTAGTGCCTGGCACAATTAAGTACTCAATAAATGTTAATTATTTATATTAGCACAATACCTTACATATAATAGATTCTTATAAACATTTGTTGAATGAATGAATGAACAAGTAAATAACTTTATTATCACAGAACTTCAGGAATATTTTATCATTTATTATAATTTTACTCTGTTCTTTTTCATAGATCCAACGTATCACATTTTTTCTTCTGTGAATACATGTCCCCTTTCTTAACCTCAGCCGTTTGGTGTCATGCCAGGGAATCATGGAATATCATGTTTCTGAGGCTAGGCTTTATTGGCCATTTGTCAAGGGGGTCATCCTTTATTTGGGAACAAAATGGACATGGAGCTACCATACACAAGATTTGGGGTATTTCCCTCCCAAGAGATAAGTTATGAACATTAAACATAAACATGAAAAGTAACAAGAACTTGAGGTGTTCTTAAGATTTCATCATGACTTGCCCTATATCATAAGGATTTTTCATGCTCGCTATTTTGAAATATTTATTGGAAGAAAGTGGAATATACATTTCAGTGTGCCAAGTGAGACCAGAAAAGTTGCACTTGGATTTTGTCACTAACAATCATGTTTAGTATGAAACAAGGAGGCAGATCAGCTCAGCTCCAATGAAGCAATAACTGGACAAACATTTACTTGTCTTCCTCTCCTGCAGTTAGATGAATGGGGATTCATCATTGTTAGGAAATTTAGAACAATAAAAGGAAAGGAGCCTCACAGAAAAAGAGCTGAGCAAACAGATGTGGGTACTATTTGATTACTTCTTAATTTTGTTTTTAATAGAAAATAAAATAATTTTATTGAAAAACCATTCTGACTGATGTCTGTTTCTAGAAATTTTGAAATTTTCCTGTACTGCTTCACACAAAAACTGATAGACTAATTTCTGGCCTAAAGAAGAGGGCTCCCTAATCAGTGGCCAAGAAATTCCTCAAGCAGTGTCTCACTTTTATTTATTTATTAATTTAAAAACTATTGAAGTATAATTAACATACAATGGGATATTTGTTTCGGATGTATAACATATTGATTAGACAATTCTGTACATTACTCAGTGCTCATCAAAATAGGGGTAGTCACTATCTGTCACCATACTTACAATATTGAATGTATTCTCTATGGTATACTTTTCATCTCTGTGACTTATTTATTTTATAACTGGAAGTCTGTATCTCTTTTTTCTTTAAGTTTATTTATTTACTTAGAGAGAGAGAGTGAGAGAGCATGGGACAGGCAGGGAGAAAGGGAGAGAGAGAATCCCAAGCAAGCTCCACACTGTCAGCACAGAGCCCAATGTGGGACTCGAGCTCATAAACTGTGAGCTCATGACCTGAGCCAAAACCAAGAGTGGGATGCTTAACCAACTAAGCCACCCAGGCATCCCTGGAAGTTTGTACCTATTAATCACCTTTATCTACTTCAACCCTCCTCCCGCCCCCCACGCCTCCACCACCACCACTCTCCTCTTTCCTGACAATCACCAGTTTGTTCTCTGTATTTAAGAGTTTGTTTTGGTTTTTTAGATTCAAATTAAGTGAAGTCATATGGTACTTGTCTTTCTTGTGTGACTTACTTCATTTAGTATAACACTGACTGGGTCCATCCATGTTGTCACAAGTGGCAAGATCTCATTCTTTTTTATGGTGGAGTAATATTCTATTGTGTATGTATATGTATGCCTGTATATATGCATATATACGTATAAGTATGTGTTTGTGTATGCACACACACATGCATATACCACATCTTATTTATCCACTCATCTTTTGGTAGACACTTGTGTTGTTTCCATATCTTGGCTATTGTAACTAATGTTGCAGTCAACATAGGGGTGCATATGTCTTTTCAAATTAGTATTTTTATTTTCTTTAGGTAAATACCTATTAGTGGAGTAGTGGAATTACTTGATCATATGGTATTTTTATTTTTAATTTTTTGAAGAACCTCCATACTGTTCTCCACAGTGGCTATGCCCATTTACATTCCTACCAAAAGTGTACAGGAGTTCTGTTTTCTGCACGTGTACAGGGGTTCTGTTTTCTCCACATCTTTGCCAACACTTGTTATTTCTTTTTGATGCTTCCGTTCTTACTGGTCTGAGGTGATATCTCATTGTGGTTTTGATTTTAATTTCCCTAATAATTAGTGATGCTGAGCATCTTTTCATGTGTCTGTTTGTCATCTGTATGTTTTTTAGAAAAATGACTATTTAGGTCCTTTGCCCATTAAAATTTTTTTTTAAGTTTATTTTTGAGGGCAAGAAGGGAGAGAGCAAGTGGGGCAGGGGCAGAGAGAGAGGGGGACAGAAGATCCAAAGCAGGCTCTGTGCTGACAGTAGAGAGCCCAATGTGGGGCTCGGACTCATGAACCATGAGATCATGAGCTGAGCTGATGGCAGACACTTAATCGACGGAGCCACCCAGGTGCCCCCCCCCCTTGCCCATTTTTAAAAAGTTTTTATTCATTTATTTTGAGAGATAGCATGAGCAGGTGAGGGGCAGAGAGAGAGGGAGATAAGAATCCCAAGCAGGCTCTGTGCTTAGAGCAGAGCCTGACATGGGGCTCAATCTCAGTAACTGTGAGATCATGACCTGAGCCAAAATCAAGAGCTGGATGCTTAGCCAACTGAGCCACCCAGGCACCCCTGCCCAGTTTTTCATCAGATTAGTTTTATGTGTGTTGACTTGTATAAGTTTATATATATATATATATATATATATATATATATATATATATATATAGGCTATTACCCACTTAGTTCATATGTTTCATTTACAAATATTCTCCTATTCAGTAGGTTGGCTCTATTTTGTTGATGGTTTTTTTCACTGTGCAAGCTTTTTATTTTGGTGTAATCCCAACAGCTTATTTTTGCTTTTGTTTTGCTTGCCTGAGGAGGATATGTTGCTAAGGCCAATGTTGAAGAGATTATTGCCTATGTTTTCTTTTAGGAGTTTTGTGGTTTCAGGTCTCACATTTCGGTCTTTAATTCATTTTTAGTTTATTTTTTGTATATGGTGTAAAAAAGTGGTCCAGTTTCATTCTTTTGCATGCAGTGGTCTAGTTTTCCCAGCACCATTTATTGAAGATAGTTTTTTCCTCATTGTATATTCTTGCCTCCTTTGTGGTAGGTTATTTGACCATGAGTGTGGGTTTATTTCTGGGCTGTCTATTCTATTGATCTATGTCTCTGTTTTTGTGTCACTACCATACTGTTTTGAATAGTATAGGTTTGTAGTACATCTTAAAATCTGGGACTGTGATACCTCCAGCTTTGTTATTCTTTCTCAGGATTGCTTTGTCTATTTGGGATCTTCTGTTGTATACAAATTTGGGGATTATTTTGTCTAGTTCTGTGAAAAATGTTGTTGGTATTTTGATAGGGATTTCATTGACTCTTGTTTTGGGTAGTGTGGACATTTTAATGATACTTATTCTTCCAGTCCATGGTATATATTTTCATTAGTGCTGTCTTCAATTTCTTTCATTAGTGTCTTGCAATTTTCAGAGTATAGGTCTTCTACTTTCTTGGTAAAAATTATTCCTAGATATTTTATTCTTCTTGGTGCAATTATAAATGAGTTTGTTTTCTTAATTTCTTTTTGCTGCCTCATTATTAGTGTATAGAAATGCAACATATTTCTGTATATTTTGTATCCTGCAACTTTACTGAATTAATTTATCAGTTCTAATTTTTTTTTTTGGTTGAATCTTTTGGGTTTTCTATATATAGTGTCATGTCATGTATAAATAGAGATTATTTCTTTCTTACCAGTTTGGATGGTTTTTATTTTTTTCTCTTTTCTGATTGCTGCAGCTAGGACTTACAGTACTATATTGAATAAAAGTGATGAGAGTGGACATCCTTTTCTTTTTCCTGAACTTAGATGAAAAGCTCTCAGCTTTTCACCATTGAGTGGTAGTGCCTGCCTGGTGTGGCAGTGCAGGAGCCACTTTGGAGGCTGGGGCTGCCTGCCTGGTGTGGCAGTTCAGAAGCCACTTTGGAGGGATGCCTGCCAAGGCAGATAATTTTGACAGGGTGGGTGGGTCTGTGGGGAAATGCCAGGATGGGGGCATGGGGTGCTAGCAAGGAAGATGGAGAGTGTTAGCACTCATTCCCACAAGTGTCCAGCCATCTAAGCAGAGCGGTTGGGGAAAGGGAAGGTGTGGGCAGGAAGGAGAAGAGAAATGGCTCCTGTGAGCACTTTTGTTGCCAGAGAAATCGTCTGCACATCCCTTCCCCTTCTGCACATATTCTAAAATTATTCAGTAAATCTCCTTCACATATACCCCAGGTGCTTTTCATACTGCTATTTCTGTGCTGTGTTTAGGCCAAGTTATTTAGTATACTGGCTCATAAGGATGGGGACTCAGTTTTCTGCTCCTCTCTGGCTCTCCTGGAGTTAAGTCCCAATGGTTTGCAAAGCCAGGTGTTATGGGGATTATCTTCCCAATGAGGGTCCCCAGTGTCAGGGGTATCTGATCCTTTCACTTCTCCATACTTGTGATGTCCCTCCCATTGGTGGTTGGTCACACATGGTGGGCGGATTTGGTTCCCAGCTGTGTTTCTGCCCTCCTTCCCTTTTCGATGTGACCTTCCCTTTATGGTTAGATGTGGAAGGTCTGTTCTGCCAGTCATCTGGTTGTTTTCAGAGTTAGTTGCAAAGATGTAGCTGTTATCTTGGTGTGTCTGTGCAACAGGGTGAGCTTAGGATCCTCCTATACCACCATCTTCCCAAAACTCCAGTGTCCTACTTTTATTGTCTGGTTTTATATTCCTTCTGGATTTCTTTCTTTTTTGGTATTGAATTTAAATATATTCAATAGTTGTTTTTTCATTATTTTGTTTTTATATATAAAGGTGACTTTTTTTTTGTAGTTTTATGGTTTTATTAACACAAATACAACATGCACATAAGCTGATTCGTTTTCTTTGCTTTGCAGCCTGGCATTGGCATTGATCACTCTGATGGCCAGCTGGGCTGCTCTTTCCACAGTGGCTTTGTGGTTCTTGGAGGAGACATTGTAAGAAATCTCTGCGCAGTAAGATTTGTAGAACATGAGTAGCACTTCAAGCCCTTTGATGTTGTGGACTAGGAACTTCCAGAAGCAACTGGGCAGCATGTGCTTTGTTTTCTTGTTGCTCCTGTAACCAGTGTTGGTCTATCAAGATCTGGTCCTTGTATCTTTTGTGTGCCCTATTGTCAGTGCCTCTGGATTTCCCTTATTTGTGCTTAATTTTGACGTATCAATCGACCATGATGTTGAGTAGGAGATGGCTACCACCTCCACAGGCAGCACTGAGGGAGAAATAAAAAACAAAAAACAAAAAACAACTTTACTTTTTAATTCTACTTTGACTGAATGAAATTGGTCAGTATCAGGATGGCAGTGAGAAGGTTAGTTGCCTGTTAAGATGTCTCTTTTTTGATGCATTCATTCTGCTTCAGGATTTCCTTGAAGGAACAGAAGCTTGAGCATATATTAGGTTGCATCATAAGAAAATGCTGATATTCGACTGATTTTGACTTACAAAACTGGCAGTTTCACATAATTCAGCCTAATTAATCTGAGTTGGATTCCTGCCTCAGGGTAGAATTATTTCAGCCAGGTTCAGAGAGATTGATATATAAGGTGGAGTGTTACTTTCACAACTAGTAATGGCCACCATAACTGCTGTGGGAAACATCTCCTGGCACACTCTGGCCAGAGTGACAGTTCCGCCTTGTAGGTAGATCTACACAGGAAATTAAATGATAAGTCAGTTCTTAGCAAAGCTACAGCCTGTATTCCATCAAAGAGTATGTATATCTCTTTTGAAGGAGAAAAAAAGATTATTAAACAATACCATAAAATATGTACAAACATAAAACTAGGTATAAACCATTTTTAATCAGCAAGATTTATGTAACAATGAAACAAAAACTGTAAATCAAATACAAACAAAAGTACAAAACCAATATAATTTAGGTGAACCATATTGATTTAATAGAACAGGTTTTTTTCCCCCTCTAAATCGCAGATTGTATCATTGACATGGCACTGATTTCAACAGTGAGTCTTTTGAGACTGCATGATTAACTATACATATGCATGTAAACACTCAGTTTTCTCAGCATCATCTCTGCTGTGAAACCTCCATTTGTACAGCAAAGAGTGATGCCATTTAGTTTTTCCTTGGTGTGGATTTGATCAATTCTACTCTTTTGGATAGAAGTTAGGCATTTCACAATTAAAAGGTACTATTTGGAGCCAGAGCTACCTTAAACACAAGCACAAATGCCTCTTTGTTTCTGGTCACCCTTATTAGGATTCAGAGGGTAGCTCTTTGGTGATCTAGGTTTATGTGAGGATCTTCTGTTAGATTTCACACCTTATGGGGAGCCCTGTGCCTTATCTATAACATTTTACTAGTCTTTAATATAGAGTAATTAGTAAGTAAAGGGTTTTCAGTTGCTATTGTTTTAATAATATCTTGTTGAATTTAAGACCCATCTATGAATTATCCTGCCTTGGTTGAGTTTGTATCCCTCTGTTTTTCTTTTCAGTAGACATTTTTTTTTCTGTCAACTATCATTAGATTAGAAAAACATTACCAAGTTCCCATCCAAACCTTCCATTTCCTAATTGCTGACAAAGGATTATGGACTTCAGTCTTTATGGATATGAAAAAGATAAGTAATGACTCAGGAATTAAATAACTGTACAGAGATTTTAATATCAATTCTGCAGTCAACATTGCAAAAATATCATTTTATTATTTTAGGAAGAATAAACAACAACAAACAAATCTTTTTAAAAGAAACCTCAATTGTATCAAAGATACCCTTGTAGTAGGTTTTTTTTTTTTTTAAAGAAAAAGTGTCCAAACTCAATTACATTCTTTCCTTTGATTTATAGTTGATGAGTAGACAAAGGGCTCTTGGTCTAAATGTCAGCTGTTACTTAAGATATAAGACAAGAAAAATAGTTCATACTCTTAAATGATTTCTGATGGGTACATTAACTATTCAATTATTGATGAAATTAAGACATTGCAAGATGATTTTAAGGAGCAACATTCTAAGATGTAACATATAATTTAGTTAATTTGAATATTTGTAATATATCCTTCTATTGTAATTGTAAGCTTTTAGTGACTGAAACATTAGAGACAAAGAACAGTCAGAGAGAATGAAATTATGTTTCTTTATATATCACTCATTAGTGTATTCAACAAACATTAATTGAGCATTTAGCCCTTGACCTAGATACCAGAGATACAGACAAATCAGTGCTTTTCTACTAGTTCTCTATCTGGAAAACTACTCATTCTCCCAGATTCAGTTCAGAGGATATTCCCTGTACACAGATAATTAGTTGGTCAAGGCTTTGTGCTTTGTATGTTACTTGTTTGTTATATATTACTTGCATATTAATAAATAGATATAAGTAACACATATACCAACTCAATATATCTACCAACTTGAGTGTAAACTCTTCAAGGACAGGCTTCACTGTTAAACTTTTAATATCTTTCCTTTTTTCCTTTTGTTTTCCTATTTAAATTGTGGCAATCTTTATGTCTCATTCTCTAAATGTTATATAAATAGCATTTATTTATGTAGTTAAATATTTCTTGATTTTTATTGGCATCATAGTATCACATGTATAAGCCATAATTGATTTAGCCATTCCTCTACTTTTGGACAATTAAGTTATTTCCTGTTTTCTAGTATTATAATAATGCTGAAATCCTTGAAGATACTTATCCATATCTCTGATAATTCATTTAGAGTTATACATTTCTAGAAGTGATATTACTGTGTCAAATGATATGAGCCCTGTAAATGTTCTCACCATAAATGGCCAAATTGCTTTCTAAGAAGTCTGTTCCATGGGTAATAAATGAGAATGCCTGTTTTATCTTACCCACTCTTCCCAAACCTAGACATATCATTCCAAAAACCTTTGACAATTTGGTATGCAACACCAAATAGCTCTTTTTTTGATTTCTTGAGTGATTTTATGTTTTATATTATCTGCCCTAGTAATTTGGGCACTTGTGTTTTTAATCATTTGACTATTTTCTGTACTAGTTTCTGGGCAAAGAGAGGTTTAAAAGGTTAAAGAAAACTAAAATTCAAAATATACTTAAAAAAAAAAAAGACTGTGGAGTCCAACATGGGGCTCAATTTCACAACTGTGAGCTGAGCTGAAATCAAGAGTCAGGCACTTAATGGCTGAGCCACATAAGCACCCCTTAAGTCAGTTTTTAATTTTTTTGGTAAGTTTATTTATTTATTTTTGAGAAAGAGAGAGAGAGAGAGAGAGAGGGACAGAGACAGAGAGACAGAGAATCCCAAGCAGGCTTCATGCTTTAACTGCAGAGCCTGACATGGGGCTTGAACTCACGAGATCATGACCTGAGCTGAAACCAGGAGTCCAATGCTTATGGACTGAGCTACCCAGGTGCCCCAAGTCAATTTTTAATTGTTGATAAGTACAGATACTAAGGTATTTACCATTGTGATAAAGATAACTTATGAAAAAGATACCCTTATCCTGGTTGTTCAGTCACATATCACATAATTATATGTGTCATTCTTTCCCCCAGTTTGCAGAATAGCATAAGGTATGTCAAGGAAATCTAAGGAATTAAAATAATATAATAAACTGTTGTAGGATCCTTTACCTCAAAACCCCAGGGTTCATCGTCTTGCCACTTCAAAGAATGAAGAGGTAGACACAAAATGAGCAGTAGGCAAAAGTTTATTTGAGTATAAGATTGGAAAGTAAGAATAGTATGAAACCTCTCTTTATAGAGAGGGGGCTTTCGAAGGTGAAAGCCTGTGACAATAGTCAAGGGCCTTTGTTTTATAAGGTTTTGGTCAGCCCTCCTTTCCCTTCCCCCTTCCTTGTTTCTTCTCAGGTTCTACTCTCATTGGCTAGGTAACTCTAAATGCCTAGTCATTCCTTCTTGATTGACTCATTTCTGTAGATGAGGGGTGGGTGATAAGTTTTATGGTTTGTTTTTAGTTAGATATTTTTTCAAATTCCTGAGGGGAAGGTGAAGGTGAGGGGGAATAAGTGGTATCTGTTACATTCTTAAGAGGAACCTTACGCCTGAGGGGGTTTGCTGTGGTCAGACACTCCTAGCATTGTTTCAAAATACGTGTTTTTCCCCACCCAGGGGCTTCAGGTCTTTCCCTCTGCCTACTGAATCCTATCTTTTCCTATCATAAAACTAGGATGGCATATCCTTAGTTAAAATTAAACAAAAGCAGTAATGAAAATAAAAAACTCTGGCCATACCAAATGTTGGAAAATTTATAGAGCAATTAGGACTCTCATGCTGATGTGGGCTAGCAAGATCAGAACTGAGTATGTGGAAGTATGAAATGCTTTCCTCTCATTCCTCCCCTAATTTTTAATTTTATCTCTTGATTTGCCTGAGATCTAGGGTGAGGCTCTTACTGACATTTGTGAAGGATAGAAAATGGCTCCATAAGAGTCCTTAAAGCCAGAGTGAGATAAGAGATAAAAGCACTCCTGAGAGAAAAGAATCATCACAACAAATGAAGGTGTCTGTCCCCATGAGAAGGGAGAATTAGCATAGGATACAGATGTGAGACTAAAATTTTTTCCTGCTTAGACCCTTGTGGATGCTTATGACCCTGGAACAGAGATAGTTGTATGGTAAAGTTGAAAGCACTTTATTACTATGAGCCCTGCTCATAGTTTCTGCTGTCAATTCCTTCTGCCTTCATACGTGAAGAGATGAACAAGTGGAAATAATTTCTTTCCAGGTGTGGACTAGAGGTCAAGATTGGGTTAACATCAGTGTATTAGTGACCAGAATAGGGTTGTAGGTGGTGGTTATGCCAGGAACTTGGAGGCAGGCAGGATGATGTTCCAGGCACCAAATTTGAGAAAATAGATACTTCAAAGGATATCAAAAGTTATTACCACCATGTGGGTTCCTTGCCAAACATAATTATTTGTGACAAGGGAAATTGTACTAGCCAAGAAGAATGTTGGCTAGTATAAGAGCAGTAGAAATAGTAAGCTGTGTAAATTCTATGTGAGATATTCCTTATCCTCTTTGGAGTATCCAAGAAACACCAGAAAGAATAGAAAGGCTGCTGTTTGGCAAGTTGGGGACTATTATTCTAGTGACATTGGGAAAGAGCTTTAAAGTGGTCATGTGTAAGCTCCACAAACAAATGGTAGCGAGGGAGTAATTTGATTTAAAATGGATTTTATAAAATAAATTTTTAAAATCTAAGTTAAAATCATGATCTGCATAGAAAAACCATTATTAGCCAAAAGTGGAAGGGCAATATCTTTCATATTATAAATATGATAGACTGTTATACAGTTTGTAGGTTTGGTCCATAGTTCAAAAGCTGGGGTCCCAGGTTAGTCAAAGTGTTCTTATCAGGTGCTGCCTGGGACTGTTCATTCATCCCCATATCTCATGTTTTATCCATGTAACTCAAAGGTATCTGTTATGGTGTCTTTGTTACATTTATCCTGTTGTCTGTTTTCATTTACCTCATTTAGTTCAGTAAACTTCTGCTCCCTGGTTATCTTGCTGCCATCTCTCTCTGAAAAGATCAAGGCTTTTACCCAAACATTGCATCCATGCTGTGGATGTGCATCCCTTTGGAGTAGGATGTGGGGCTTTGAAGCAGTTTAATTTAATTACATTCATTTGAATGTCCTGAAAAATGACTACAGCGCTCAATCAGTTTTTTCTCTTTAGGCATCTCCCTTTCATTTATGCTTGGGGGAAGGATGAGTTGGGGGAGAGGAGAGAGGGAAGAGGAAGGAAAACCAGTTCTCCTTTAATCACCATTTAAGGCTTTAAGAAGAAACATCAAAGAAAATAATTCCATAACTTAATTAAAAAGATTCAGCTCATGGTAAAAAAAAAAACTGATTTGTAAAAATACATTTGAGTTTTAACTTCAGAGTAGAGTCAGAATTTTTATAGGGGTTACCATATGATTATAACTTTTTTTTTTTTTTTTGTAGCTAGATTTGACAAGTGTTTATTGTAGACTTACTCTGGGTCGTGATCATCATATGTAATAAATAGATAAAATCAGGGAGTATCCCTTGAGGTAATTAATATTTAGTCTTATTTTACAGATGAAGATGCTGAGGTGAAATTAAGTCCACCTAATAAGAGGCAGTATCAGGATTAGAATTCAGGGCTACCCATTACTCTTCCTTTTTGTCCAGACCAGTACTTTCTAACCTGTAACCTGTACATCAGTCATCTGAGGATTTTGCTAAACTGTGGGTTCTAATGCAGCAGGTCTGGGATGGAGCCTGAGATTTTGTTTTTTCAAGATCCCAGGGGATGCTGATGCCACTTATTTACAAACTACACTTTGAGTGGCAAGGCCATAAGCTCTTATCACTTTGAGAACTAAAAATGACTTTCTGTAATGACAAGTGAAGATAGAGCAATTAGTACACTCATTAGCTTATCAGTTTGCTTATCAAGAGTTTAATTTTTAGAGAACCTTACATTGGTTTTTGATAATCCCAGAGGATAGTGGTTTTGTATACACTTGGTGTAGACTGATGCAGCAAATACACAATGTACTTTTGAGAATGTGATCTAAAGTGGCAGATACTAGCAAGAAAATTACTCTGTGCTTTTTAAGTGACTTAATTTTTTGAAATAATAGCTTGAAAACAAATCCAAATTAGATAATGTAGAGTAATTATGGCAAAGAAAGTTTGGGTAAATCCTCAGTAAAATCACTTTCTAAATCATTTGTGTGTAAGATGTAATTGGAGAGAATGATTATACCCCTACCTTTCTTCTGTTTTGTTAAGCTTTAAATAGACAATGAACAATACCAGCTGTAATCTAATTGAAGTCAGCAGTCCCCAGGTGTTCAGAGAGGCTGCTCATTCAGTCAGAGTTTTCCAAATCAAGCCCTTCTTGGGATAAGCCCTTTTAAGGGCTTTAATATTGAAGTATATTTCTTTTCAGTGTTCCTAAATTAATTATTTTCTTGTGATTAAATGCACTAGTGAAACTTAATTTAAAACTTAACTAAATTTAATTTAATGATAGTCAAGACAAAATTTCACTGATAGTAGAAGTTATACAGGAAGTCATTTTTTAAAATTCTTTTTATTTTTTAAAATTTATTTTGTGAGAGAGTGTGAGTGGGGGAGGGACAGAGAGAGAGAGAGAGAGAGAGAGAGAGAGAATCCCAAGCAGAGTCTATGCTATCAGAAATCAGGAGTTGGATGCTTAACTGTCAGAAACACTTAGGTGCCCCTACCAGGAAGTCCATTTCTAAAAAGAGTATTCTAAATATTAGAATAAACGTTAGAGTTAGAAGTACTCTTAGAGATGAGGATGTCATGTGCCCCATTCCCAGTGTCAAGTGAACATATTGAGTCCTAAACAGATTTAACAACTTGCTGAAGGTCAGCTTGTTGGTAGCATAGAAGTGTGGTCAGTGATCACAAAGTGAATTGCTACCAGAGCCAGGTAAAAAACAATTTAGAGTTATAAATTATAACTTCAAAGAGATGTTAGGGAATGTGACAGATGTCTTAGGTGAAAGGGTCACTGCCACACAGATCTAGCTGATTATTTACGTGTGAAAACAGGGACTCCGTATAGCCAGATCATCTGATTTTTAAATAAAAGCTGGGAATCCAGGAGTGCCTGCGTGGCTCAGTTGGTTAAGCATCCGGCTTCGGCTCAGGTCATGATCTCATGGTCTTTGGGCTCGAGCCCCACATATGGCTCTGTGCTGACAGCTCAGAGTCTGGAGCCTGCTTCGCATTCTGTGTCTCCCACTCTCTCTGCTCCTCCCCCACTCATGCTCTGTGTCTGTCTTTCAAATATGAATAAACATTAAAAAAAAATTTTTTTTTTAAAGCTGGGAATCTGGAGATTTTATGTAAAAGATTTCAATTTTAGGGGCGTCTGGGTGGCTCAGTTGGTCGAGTGCCTGACTCTTGACTTTGGCTCAAGTCATGATCTCATGGCTTATGAGTTTGAGCCCGAGTCAGGCTTTGTGCTGACAGAGTGGAGCCTGCTTGAGATTTTCTCTCTCTCCCTTTTTCTCTCTCTCTCTCTGCCCCTCCCCAACTTGCTCTCACACACTCTCTCAAAATAAATAAGCTTAAAACAATTTTTTTTTAAATTTCAATTTTAAAACGCTGACAACAAAGAAAAAGAAAAACAGTGTGAGTCAGACAAAACACATTTACAAGGCAGAATTGGCCTATGAGGCTGCACTTTTACAATTTCTGATCCAGGCTTTTGATCTCCCAGTTTAGTATACCTCTACCAGTGATTTTTAACAGTAATCTGAAGTTCTTTAAGTTAGTAGCTAATCTAAAAATTGAGTAGAGGTCAGGTGTTTGGGTTTCTAGTCCTTCCAATTCCATATCAACAAAGTCTTCACATGGAGATCCTTTGGAAAGAAGGTTTCCAAATAATAATGAATAAAAACTTAAGATCTGAAGGAGTTAGGATAATGGAGAAGCAGGGGATCCTGGGTTTTCCTAGTCCTTCAAATGCAACTGTATTGAGGTCAGATCACTTGGAACACTTAGGAAATCAATCTGCAGGCTGGCAGAAAGATCTCCATGGTTGGAGGGAGACAGTATGGCAGGTGTGAGGTGCATGGAACTGAATTGGGGGAGAGAAAATGGTGGTGCCATGGAGGGGAGGGAACCATTTCTGTGGAGAGACAAAAGGGAGAGAAAGAGAGAGGGATTGAAAGAGTGTAGCATAGGTTCAGACAAGATGAAAACATCTCTGGACCATGGACTGGGGAGTGAGAAGTATTGAGCATCACAAGTGTTTTTTTGCAACAGTGTTTGGAGCTTGAACTCTGAGGTTTTGGAAGTACATAGCTTTCTGTGTAGCGGAGCTGTGCTGTGCGCTCCTACAGAGGAGGGAGCTGGTCCCAGATTGCAGAGCGTGGTATAGAGATCTCTGGGGCACTTTGGGAGAGAACATTCCCCTTCCTGGAGTACTTTTGGAAAAGGGTATATTGCCTCCTCAAGGACAATAGCCCTGTAGGTTCCAGAAAAATCCTTTCATCTCAGGGGACAGTGACACACCCATAGGGAATATAACCTTTGCTGCTTTTAATGGTGCTACACCATAGATTCCTGGCACTGCTCAGGCATGGGACTGTTTTTCAGGGACAAAGGTCTCTAGACATGGTAAGGAAAGGCTTTATTCTTGAGGGGGTGGTGAGTCTGTGCAGTGCTGGGTCCTTTAAAATTTCAAGTTTTGAATCTCAGCTGTGCACCAAAGAAAAAATGCATGAGAGAGCTGTAGTGCAGGGTGAGCTGACTGCCCTCATTATTCTGTGAGGGCTGCTCAAACAGTGGCCAGGGGGCGGGGGATGTAAGATCTCCTGTCCAGGACGAGAGATTGGGGTGGCACTATTTCCCCCAACGCCAACACGGTGGGATGTCAGAGAGTAACACAGCGGCTTCCAGTGGAGATGAGACCTGCTTACACCAAACCCCGTCCTCCTGTGCCTGGAAACTACTTATTTACTGGGATAAGACAGACTCTGAGCCAAGACCGTGGGCCTTTCCTCCAGAAGACCCACATAGCCAGCACCCTGCATGCACCACATGTATTGAAAATTGTGTGCTTCAAAATGGCACCTGCAGTTCTGGTGGAAATAGGACCAGGCTTACTTTCTTTTTTCTTTCTTTCTTCTTCTTTTATTCTTTTGGTCATAGTTTCTTGTTTTTTGTTTTGTTTGTTTTGTTTTCATTTCCTTCTCCTTCTCTCTTTCTTTCTTTCTCTCTCTCTTTCTCTCTTTTTTTTGGATCAGTCTTCTTTAGTGTTTTCTTTTTCTTTCCTTTTTCATTTTCCTTTTCCTTTCTTTTTCTTTGGAATCAGCCTGATAGTTTTTTGATTCACTGTTGGGTTTTTCTTTTGTTGTTCCCTTTCCTTTTCTTTTTTGGAATCAGGATTTGTTTGTTTTCCCCTTTTTCCAGGATTATTTTAACAAACCAATCAAAGCACACCTAGTAAAAGGTCCAAACACTCCCCACTGCAAGCAAGGAGGAGCTCGGCAGAGGACTGACCAGTGGGAAAGAGTAGCCAAAACACAACACAGAAGCACACAGCATACACCAGAAACACTTCCTGAAGTGCCAGGCCCTGAACAGTATATGACCCCTTTTTAATATAGCAGTACTCTCAGGTGCAGGAAACATAACAAGCTTTCAACATATGCAAAAGACAGACACTTAGCCAAAATGACAAGATGGAGGGATTCTCCCCAAAAGAAAGGTCAAAAAGAAATCACAGCAAAGGACTTGCTCAAAACAGATGTAAGCAATATATCTGAACAAGAACTTTTTTGAAAAAAAAGCATAGAAGACACCAAAGAAACCCTTGCTATAGAGATCAAAGACCTAAAAACTAGTCAGACTGAAATAAAAAATGCTATAGCTGAGATGCAAAACCGATTGGGTACAGTCACAATGAAGATGAAAAAGCAGAGGAGAGAATAGGTGATATAGAGGATAAAATTATGGAAAATAAGCTGAAAAGAAGATGGAATGGAAAGTATTAGATCATGAGGAGAGTCTTAGAGAACTAAGTTATTCCATAAAATGAAACAACATCTGTATCATAGGAGTCCCAGAAGAAGAGTGGGGGGAAAGGGGCAGAAGATTTATTTGAACAAATTATAGCTGAGAACTTCCCTAATCTGGGAAAGGAAACAGGCATTCAAATCCAAGAGGCATAGAGAACTGCCCTTGAAATCAGCCAAAACAGGTCAACACCACTATAAATCATAGTGAAACTGGCAAAATACAAAGATAAAGAGAAAATTCTGAAAGTAGCTAGGGACAGAAAGTCCATAAGCTACAAAGTAGACACATAAGGATAGCAGCAGACCTGTGTCCACTGAAACTTGGCAGGCTAGAAGAAAGTGGCAGAAAATATTCAATATGCTGAATGGGAAAAATATGCAGCCAAGGATCTATTATCCAACAAGGCTGTCATTCAGAATAGAAGGAGAGATAAAGGGTTTCCCAAACAAAAACTAAAGGAGTTCATGACCGCTAAACCAGCCCTGCAAGAAATTTTAAGGAGGACTCTCTGAGTGCAGGAAAAAAAAAGACCAAAGCAACAGACTACAAAGGACCAGAGAACATCACCAGAAACACCAATTCTACAGGTAACACAATGGCACTAAATTCTTATTTTTCAGTACTCACTCTGAATGTCAGTGGAGTAAATGCTCCAATCAAAACACATAGGTTATCAGAATGGATAAAATAAAGCTATGATCTATATGCTGCCTTCAAGAGATTCGTTTTAGACCTAAAGACATCTGCAGACTGAAAGTGAAGGGATCAGAACCATCTATAATGTGAATGGATATTAAAAGAAAGCTGGTGTAGCCATACCTGTATCAGACAAACGATATTTTAAAACAAAGGCTGTAACAAGAGATGAAGAAGGGCATTATGTTGTATTTAAGGGTCTATCCACCAAGAATATCTAACAATTGTAAATATGCCCCTAACTTGAAAGAACTCAAATATAGAAATCAATTAGCAACACATATAAAGAAACTCATTGATAATAATATCATAAAACTAGAGGACTTTAACACCCTATCACAACAATGGAAAGATCATCTAAGCATAAAATCAACAAGGGAACAATAGCTTTGAATGACACCCTGGACTGGATGGATTTAACAGATTTTTTTTCAGAACATTACATCCTAAAAGCAGCAGAATACATATTCTTCTCCAGTGTACATGGAATGTTCTCCAGAATAGATCCCATACCGGGGTCATAAATCAGCCCTCAACAGGTACAAAAAGATCAAGATCATACCATGAATATTTTCAGATCACAATGCTATGAAACTTGAAATCAACCACAATAAAAAATTGGAAAGCCCTAAAATACATGGAGGTTAAAGAACATCCTACTAGAAAATGAATGTGTTAACCAGGAAATAAAAGAAGAAATAAAAAATATACATGGAAGCAAATGAAAATGAACACATGACAATCCAAACCCTTTGGGATGTCGCAAAGGCAATTCTGGAAGAAAGTACATTGCAATTCAGGCCTATCTCAAGAAGCAAGAAAGGTCCCAAGTACACAATCTAACCTTACACCTAAAGGAGCTAGAAAAGGAGCAGCAAATATAACCTGAAGTCAGCAGAATAAAGGAAATAATAATGATTAGAGCAGAAATAAATGATATAGAAACCAAAAAACCAGTAGAACAGATCAACTAAACTTTGAAGGAATAAACAAATTGATAAACCCCTAGCCAGACTTTTATCAAAAAGACAAAGGACCTAAATAGATAAAATCACGAATGAAAGAGGAGAGATCACAACAAACACCACAGAAATACTATGACAAATTATATGCCAACAAAGGAGGCAATCTGGAAGAAATGGACAAATGCCTAGAAACTCATGCACTACCAGAACTGAAACAGGAAGAAATAGAAAATTTGAACAGACCCATAACCAGAAAAGAAATTGAGTCCATTATCAAAAATCTCCCAACAAACAAAAGTTCAGGGCCAGATGGCTTCCCAGGGGAATTCTACCAGACATTTAAAGCAGAGTTAATACCTGTTCTTCTCAAACTGTTAAAAAAAAAAAAAAAATAGAAATGGAAGGAAAGCTTCCAAACTCATCCTATGAAGCCAGCATTACCTTGATTCCAAAACCAAAGACCCCACTATAAAGAAGAATTGTATGCCAATATCCCTGATGAACATGGATGCAAAAATTATCAAATAGATACTAGCAAACAGAATTCAACAGTAAATTAAAATAATTATTCACTGGGGGAGGAGTTAAGATGATGGAACAGCATGAAGACCCTGAGCCTGTCATATCTCTGAAACGCAGCCAGATCAGCACCAAACCATTTTGAACAGTTAGAAAATTGATCTGAGGATTAACACAACAATCTGCATTACTTGAACCACAGAACGTGGCAGATACGTGGTGCAGAAAGGTGAACTGGGGAAGAGGAAAGCCACGGAGGGTAGGGAGCTGTTTTTGTGGATAGAGCTCAGAGAAAGGGAAAGGGGAAGAATGTGGCATATCAGGATCATGTAAGAAAATCACTCCCTGGAAAGTAGCTGGAGTGGAAGAGAAAACGTGAAAACACGTGGGACTGAACAAGAAATTTGTTCCCCATAACCACTGACTGGAAGAAAGGAGAGGGTTTCAATACCACCAGGATTCTATAAACAGTGGACCACTGAGTCTGACCTTTCAGAACTCAGTACCTGTCAGTGCTCCGGTGAGGAAGCAGGGCGAATCCCCAGGAGCAGGCAGTGGGGTCTGATGACTTCGTGTGCTACACGGCAGAAGTGGTTCCCTTCCTTCCCTTGGTAGAAGCCATACAGCCTCCCCACAGGCAAAGTTCCCAGCAGACCCCAGAGAACAGCCTATGTTTGGTGGTATTGGGACAAAGATGCCAGAGTGCATTGAAACCTGGTGCTGGCTGTGTGTTCTGATTTGCCACAATCTCTGAACTTCTGTTGCTGTGTGATCACATGAACGTTTCCTGGGGCAAGCCGGCACTTGGCCATTGCTTAGCGGGACCAAACCATGGGGGTCTCTAAAGCATGGTGTTTTGAAACACAACCCCATCTGAGATAAAACTCTGGAAAGAGGGACCACCTGGCAGGTGGACAGCTTAGACACAGAAAGGGTAGAAGTGGGAAGTGGACAGTCCCAAGACAAAGGAGGGGTGTTTGGACACAGACTGCTATTTACAAGAGACTCATTTTAGAACTACAGACAACTTCAGATTGAAAGTAAGGGGATGGAGAACCATCTATCATGCTAATGCAAAAAAAGCTGGTGTAGCCATACTTATTTCAGACAAACTAGATTCTAAAATAAACATAGTAACAAGAGATGAAAAAGGTTATTATATCATAATTAAGGGGTTTATCCACCAAGAAGATCTAACAAATGTAAATCTTTATGCCCCTAATGTGAAAGCACTCAAATATATAAATCAATTAATCACAAATATAAAGAAACTCATTGATAGTAATACCATAATAGTAGGGAACTTCAACACCCCACTTACAACAGTGAACAGATCATGTAAACAGAAAATCAACAAGGAAACAATGGCTTTGAATGATACACTGGACCGGATTGACTTAAGAGATACATTCAGAACATTTCCTCCTAAAGCAGCAGAATACACATTCTTCTCAAGTGCACATGGAACATTCTCCAGAATAGATCACATACTGGGACACAAATCAGCACTCAACAAGTACAAAAAGATCGAGATCATACCTTGCATATTTTCAGACCACAACACAATGAAACTCAAAATTAACCATAAGAAAAAATCTGGAAAGACCATGAATACTTGGAGATCAAAGAACATCCTACTAAAGAATGAATGGGTTAACCAAGAAGTTAAAGAGGAAATTAAAAAGTACATGAAAGACAATGAAAATGAAAACATGACAGCCCAAAACTTCTGTGATGCAGCATTGGCGGTCATAAGAGGGAAGTATATAGCAATCCAGGCCTTCCTAAAGAAGGAAGAAACGTCTCAGACACAAAACCTAACCTTACACCTAAAAGAGCTGCAAAAAGAATAGCAAATAAAGCTAAAACCAGCAGAAGAAGGGAAATAATAAAGATTAAAGCAGAAATCAATGATAGACATAAAAAAAAACAACAGTAGAACAGATCAATGAAAGCAGGAGCTGATTCCTTGAATGAATTAACAAAAGTGATAAACACCTAGCCAGATTGATCAAAAAGAAAAAGGAAAGGACCCAAATAAATAAACTCAAGAATGAAAGAGGAGAGATCACAACGAACACTGCAGAAACACAAACAATAAGAGAATATTATGAGCAAATATATGCCAACAAATTAGGCAGTCTGGAAGAAATGGACGAATTCCTAGAAACATATAAACTACCAAAACTGAAGCAGGCAGAAACAGAAAATTTGAACAGACCCATAACCGGTAAAGAAATTGAATCAGTAATCAAAAATCTCCCAACAAACAAGAGTCCAAAGCCAGATGGCTTTCCAGGGGACTTCTATGAAATACTTAAAGAAGAGTTAACACTACTCTTTGAAGCTGTTCCAGAATATTGAAATGGAAGGAAAACTTTCAAATGCATTTTATGAGGCCAGCATTACTTTGATTCCAAAACCAAAGACTCCACTAAAAAGAAGTGCAGACCAATTTCCCTGATGAACATGGATGCAAAAATTCTCAACAAGATACTAGCCAACTGGATCCAACAATATATTAAAAGAATTATTCACCACAATCAAGTGGCATTTATGTCTAGGATGCAGGGCTGGTTCAATATCTGCAAATCAATGTGATATATCACATCAATAAAAGAAAGGACAAGAACCAAATTATGCTCTCAATAGATGCAGAGAAAGCATTTGACAAAATACAGCATCGTTTCTTGATAAAAACCCTCAAGAAAGCAGGGATAGAAGGATCATACCTCAAGATCATTAAGGCTATACATGAAAAACCCACTGCTAATATCATCCTCAATGGAGAAAAACTGAGAGCTTCCCCGCTAAGGTCAGGAAAACAATAAGGATATCCACCCTCACCGCTTTTATCAACATAGTGTTGGAAGTCCTAGCCTTAGCCATCAGACAACACAAAGAAACAAAAGGCATCCATATTGGCAAGGAGGAAGTCAAACTTTAACTCTTCAAAGATGAAATGATACTCTACATGGAAAACCGAAAAGACTCCCACAAAAAACTGCTAGAAGTGATCATGAATTCAACAAAGTTGCAAGATATAAAATCAATATACAGAAATTGGTTGTATTTCTATCTAGCAGTAATGAAGCAACAGAAAGAGAAATCAAGGAATTGATTCCATTTACAATTATACCAAAAATCATAAATACCTAGGAATAAACCTAACCAAAGAGGTGAAAAGGCTATACACTGAAAACTATAGAAAGCTTATGAAAAAATTGAAGAAGACACAAAAAGATGGAAAAATATTCCATGCTCATGGATTAGAAGAACAAATATTGTTAAAATGTCTATACTACCCAAAGCAGTCTACACATTCAATGCAGCCCCTATCAAAATAACATCAACATTCTTCACAGTGCTAGAAAAACAATTGAAAATTTGTATGGAACCCAAAAAGTCCCCAAATAGCCAAAGCAATCCTAAAAAAGAAAACCAAAGCTGGAGGCATCATAATTCCAGACTTCAAGATGTATTACAAAGCTGTAAGCATCAAGACAGTATGGTACTGGCACAAGAACAGACACATAGATCAATGGAACAGAACAGAGAATGCAGAAATGGCCCCATGGACATATGGCCAACTAATCTTTGACAAAGTAGAAGAGAATATCCAATGGGATAAAGACGGTCTCTTCAGCAAATGTCTTGGGAAAACTGGACTGTGACGTGTAAAAGAATGAAACTGGACGACTTTCTTACACCATACACAAAAATAAACTCAAAATGGTTGAAAGACATAAACATAAGACAGGAAACCATCAAATCCTAGAGGAGAAAACGGGCAAAAACCTCTTTGACCTTGGTTACAGCAACCTCATTTTTTAAGAATTATTTTAAATGTTTATTTTTAAGAGAGAGATAAAGAGAGTGTGAGCAGGGAAGGGGCAGAGAGAGAGAGAGGGAGACACAGAATCTGAAGCAGGCTCCAGGCTCTGAGTTGAGCTGTCAGCACCGAGCCTGATGCGGGGCTCAAATGCACAAACTATGAGATCATGCCCTGAGCTGAAGTCAGACATTTAACCAACTGAGCCATCCAGACACAGCAACTTCTTACTTGACATGTCTCCAGAGGCAAGGAAAATAAAAGCAAAAATGAACTACTATGACTTCATTAAGATAAAAGCCTTCTGCATAGTGAAGGAAACAACAAAACTATTAGGCAACTGACAGAATGGGAGGAAGATATTTGCAAATGACATATCAGATAAAGGGTTAGTGTCCAAAATCTACAAATAACTTATTAACTCAACACTCAAAAACAAATAATCCAGTGAAGAAATGGGCAGAAGACATGAAGAGACATTTTTACAAAGAAGACATACTGGTGGCTAAGAGACACATGAAAAGATACTCAACCTTACTCATCATCAGGGAAATACAAATCAAAACCACAATGAGATACCACCTTACACCTGTGAGAATGGCTAAAATTAACAACTCAGGCAACAACAGGTGCTAGTGAGGATGCAGAGAAAGGGGAACCCTCTTACACTGTTGGTGGGAATGCAAATTGGTCCAGCCACTCTGCAAAACAGTATAGAAGTTCCTCAAAAGTTAAAAACTGAATTACTCTACGACCCAGCAATTGCGCTACCACGTTTATCCAAAGGTTACAAAAATGGTGATTTAAGGGACACATGCACCCCAATGTTTATAGCAGCACTATCACTAGTAGATAAATTATGGAAAAGAGCCCAATTGTGCATTGACTAATGAATGAATAAAGAAAATGTGAGATATCTGTATATCGATGTATATCTCTATATATCTATATAGATATAGACATACAATGGAATTTTATTCATCAGCCAAAAAGAATGAAATATTACCATTTACAACAACTGGATGGATCTAGAATATATTATGCTAAGCAAAATAAGTCAGAGATAGATATGATTTCACTCATATGTGGAATTTAAGAAACAAGACAGATGAACTTAGGCGAAGAGATGCAAAAATAAGATATGAACAGAGAGAGAGGCAAACCATAAGAGACTGTTAAATACAGAGAGTCAAACTGCTGGAGGGGTGATGGGTGGGGGGGATGGGCTAAATGGGTGATGGGCATTAAGGAGGGCACTTGTCAGGATGAGTACTGGGTGTTATATGTAAGTAATCAATCACTGGGTTCTACTGAAATCAATACTACACTCTATGTTAACTAACTTGAATTTAAATTAAAAAAAAAAAAAAAAACCACTGAGACCTTTCTCACTGTCTTTGAGGCAAAAGTGTTTTAATTTATAAGGCCAGTGAAGAAAAATAAAATTATAAAATAAAAGAGGAATTCCTGCCTCAAGAGGGAGCTATCCTGAATGGGCATTGTTCAAGTTTCCCCAATAATACAGTACTTTAATTAGCTAATTTTGATGCTGGTTATTGTTGAATATACCTGTGAAATATACATTTATACACACATATACGTATATGTACGTATGCGTATAAGAGAGAGTGGACACTCTAATTAGAGATAGAATCATCACTTTTTTCTTTCCTCTCCTCATGGCATTGAAAGAGAACTAAAGCCAGTCACGAAGAAATGAGATATTGGAATAATAGTGACATATGAAATGGAAGTGGGGATAAGGGATGAAGGAGACAATCAGTACTATCGACCTTTGGCATTCTTTCGTGGTCTCAAATATTTGTGAGCTTCCTGAAAGTTCAGGTCATAGTGTATAGTTGTTTTTCTAAGACATAAATTTTAATTGCACAGTCAGTGGTTGCAATAGAGAACAGGGACACGGATCTAGTATGTGAGCTTAGACTACCATTCACTATTTGCAAGGACTAAGTAAACTAACACAGATAAAGTGTATCTAGCATAGAGAAAATGTTTAATCTATGGTAGCTCGTATTCTTAATTGTTTCTTTGTGTGGCTTTTGTTTTCTACTTATTACTGTCCTTATAATAATTCTTATAAAGTTATACATTAGTGAAATTTATGGGGAAAATTACTTTCTGGCATGGTATTCCAAGTTGGGGATTGTCCAAGATACCAAAACTTATTCTTTGTAGATGTCAAGGGTTCATTCTTTTTGTCTCTGGGATCTCAAGGAGAATTGATAATGTCAGCCCAGTATATAAACAGACCAATATAATTAAGGTGCTGTGTCTTTATTTTTGAGAGGAAGGATTTAAGTTGAAGAAATTGAAGTTAAATATCTAAGCATATTTTGGAAGATGGGTATAATGGAAATGGATTTCAGTCTCTCTGGAGGGAAACAACTAGATGCTAGCCCAGAGGAAAAAGTCTCAGAGCTCAAGGCTGCTTCCACACAGCAGTTTGAGGATAACTTAGAAGCCTTGTGAGTCCTTTGAGGCTCTTGCTGTTCACTAAATCACGTTTTGTACTTCCTTATCATTACCATCTGTAGATATTAAGGATTATGTCTGAGCAATGATAATTTAATTACTAATTTGCTGTTGATTTTTTCCACAAAAAGCTTATATTCATGGGACTTAAACTTTGGGTTAATGCTAATATAGAAGTTATGCTTACATTTTGGTCTAATGAATATAGAATTAGAAAAATTTATATTGGTTCTGAATAGTCCAAAATATGGACTAGAATAAGGAACATAAAGAAATGGAGAAAATCTTAGGACTTATTAAACTATAACATTTTATAATTAAGTGAAAACTAGTAAAGGTTATATATACATCAGACCTGATTATTTTTTCCTTTAAAGATACAATTTTAAAAATTGAGTGTAAAAATTCTTATACAAAATTATCTTGAGAATTTATACTTTTCTGTCTAGTTATTTACCTTTTGCATTTTTTAGGAGTACAATTTACTCAGTAAAGTATTTTCTTTCTTTAATATCTTATAACTATACTTTAATACCCTATCCTGATTACAAAATGATGTACTGGCAAGGCATTTGGAAACAAACTTTGGGGCCTTTGAATCTGTTTTTAAAAATCACCTCTATTGAGCTGTCATTAACATACAATTCACCACTTTAAAGTGTACAACTCAGGGTTTTTTTGATGCAACTTTACAGGGTTACTCCATCAAAACAACAACCTAATTTTAGAACATTTTGTTCTGCCTGCTAAAAGAAACCCTATAACTATTAGCAGTCATTCCCCATATTTCCCCAACCCCTCAATATTAGACAACCATTAATCTATCTTTTCCATAGATTTGCCTATTTTAGTCATTTCATATACATGGAATGGCTTTTTGCACTTAGCATAACATTTCAAGATTTATTCTTGTAGCATGTATCAGAGTTTCATTCTATTTAATTACCAAATAATATTCCATTGTATGGATATATCACATTTTATTTACTTATTTACCACTCAGTGGGCTTTTGGGTTGTTTTATTTTTGACTATTATGAATAAGGTCGCTATGAACATACGTGTAAAGTTTTGGTGTGAATATATGTTTTCAATACTCTTAGGTCCAGGAGTCAAGTTGCTGGCTCAAATGGTAACTTAATATTTAAGTTTTAGAGGAACTGGCAAATTGTTTTCCATAGTGGCTGCACCAACAATGTATGAGAGTCCTAATTTTACCTTCACATCAGCAGTGTATGAGAGTTCTAATTTCTCTAGTCCTTGTCAAAACTTGTTATTTTCCATTTTATTTTTTTATTATTACAGCTAGTGAGTATAAAATGGTATCTCACTGTGGCCTTAATTTGCATTTCTCTAATGACTCATGATGTTGAGCATCTTTTCATGTGTTTATTGGCTATTTGTATATTTACTTTGTAGAAAAGTCTATAGCCTTTATTAATTTTAAAAATTGGGTTATTTGTCTTCTCATTATTGAGTTACAAGAGTTCTTTGTTTCTTATGAGCATTTAATAAAAATAATGTCTGAAAATTACTTAGTACACAAAAGTCCTTGAGTGGAAATTGGATCTCTTTTCTCATTGCCCTTTCAATTTGGCCTTAATGTGCCTTCTTCTAAAGTTCATTGATGATCATATATTTAATATTTTTTAACTGTATTTTATCAAGAACCTTCAGCTCAAGTTTATGGCATATACCTCTGTCTATATCTGTGATGACTTCATATTACTCAGTAATTCCTCATACAAGTAAAGTGCTTAATCAATCAATCAATCAATCAATCAAATATCTGATGTTTATTTCATCTTAATTCAACAACTGTTTACTGAGTACCTATTTTTTTTTCTCATCGTTTTGCTAGAGATAGTCTTGCTAACAGACTTTCTCCCTTGCTGGCTGTGATAAGCCAAGCTGCCATATTGGAAAATGCCTTGTGGAGAGCCCCATATGGCAAGGGACTGAGTGCAACCTCTGGCATACAGACAGCCAGAAACTGAGGAGCTCAGTCTGAGAATCTGCAAAGAACTGAATTCTTCCAGTTATCATGTGAGCTTGGAATCAAATCCTTCCCAGTCAAGTCTTCAGATGAGACCTGAACCCTAGCTAACACCTTGATTACAGCCTCCTGAGAGACCCAAGGCAGAGGACTCAGATAATCTGTCCCCAAATTTCTGACCCACAGAAATCCACAGAGATAATAAATATGTATTGTTTTAAGCTACTAAATTTGTGGTCATTTGTAGATAACTAATAAGTAATTAATAATTAACGCATTATTTTTGAACACATTAATTCATTTCTTATTCTCATTTCTCTAGTTCAGGGTTTGTCAGCTTTGACACTATTGACATTTTGGTCCAGGGAATTCCTTTTTGTAGGGCATCCTGTGCATTGTAGGATGTTTAGCAGTAGTGCTGTCCTCTACCCATTTTATGCCAATAGCACCCTAGTTGTGAGGAATGAAAAATGTTTCCAGACATTGCCTAATGTCTCCTCAGGGAATACCCCATCTACATATTGAGAACCATTGTGTTCCCTCTATTTAGAATACATTTATCCATCATTGTTGCCTGATGATATGTTATAACACAGTTCAAATGCTGTGTCTCCTGACACCTTGACTGAGGGAGATTGTATAGACACATTATTTCTACTGGAGAGGTTTCTCCAAATTCCTTATGCACCAACTGTAATGGTATAAAATTTGAGGATGACCTCATTATTTATTATTATTTTTTATTATGTGTAAGATTGTGTAAGGGGATAAAAACTTTCTGTTGCCCAAGGTTTATAGAATATTGATTTGAAATTATGATATGTGACCTCAAGTAATCAAATTTATGTAGTCATTGATTTAAATTGCCAAACTATAGTAGGAAAGGGAAAAACAAATATTTTCCATTGAATAAAACTTTTCATGACAAATTTTAAAATATAATCATTGTCAAAAATAATCAAAGTTCTTTTACTGTATTTACTAACAACTTTGTACATGTGGACTCTGTGAGACATTTTGGCTCTGATATCAAAGCAGTGACATAACTCAATTTCATACATAATTTATTCTGTTTTTGAGCTGTGCCTTCATAAGCACATTTTAGTGTATAATTAAGCTAAATTTTATTTAGTTTATTTTATTACACTTTTGGAGATCATCTACCCTGTCTCTGACTTGAATTTATAAATGCTTTAATAATTCAATAATGAGACATTGGAGTAATTTTCTTAAATTAAAAAAAAAAAAGGAATCTCTCATGGAGGTGGGAGCTACAGTGTTTTCAACTCTCTATGGAAGCTAAACTCCAGTAATCCCTATATGAATTAAGAGTAAAACGTCACTCTTATTTTCTCTAATTTGGCAAATGATACAGATAATAAATTTCTCTACTTCTTCCACCTCGCAGTTAAAAAAAAACCCAAGACCCTAATTTGCGAAGAATGTGTTCTTTTCAGTTGGCTATTTGTAGATTTTTATGGACTTGAAGGTCAGACTTAATTGTTTTATTAACTGGAGTCTTATGTTGGTATTGTGGTTTTGGTATTTCAGTTAATTTAAAAAAATTTTTTTTTCAACGTTTATTTATTTTTTTTGGGACAGAGAGAGACAGAGCATGAACGGGGGAGGGGCAGAGAGAGCTGGAGACACAGAATCGGAAACAGGCTCCAGGCTCTGAGCCATCAGCCCAGATCCTGACGCGGGGCTCGAACTCACGGACCGCGTGACCTGGCTGAAGTTGGACGCTTAACTGACTGCGCCACCCAGGCCAGTTAATTTTTTTATAAGACCAGAAACTCATCATGTATGGAGCTTCAACTTCATGGGTACCTTAGAGATAGGGTGTATCCTCTATACAGTATATAGTGGTGCATACTATAAGGTTGCAAGCTCCAAAGAATGAAACTTGAACTGGTATAAGCAAAATACAAAATTTAATACTTAATGTAACTAAAAGGTGTAGGAACTATGGCCGGCTTTCAGATACAGTTTGACCCTGAGGTTCAAATGATATTATCAGGACTGTGTTTCTCTATTCATTGGCTAGTTTTCCATTGTTTTCTACTCTAACTAAGGTTTGAGTTTCTAAGAGCATCGTGAGTGCTGTGTTATATTGCTGGAATAAGAGAAGGGGCAGTTCCCTGAAGAAGAGGAAGGGTTTCAGGAATGTGAAGTATTCTATTCAGAAGATGAGATGGGTATGGACAAACTAAAAATAGATACCTACTTTAGAAACCAAATTTTAAGCGTGTGACCTGGTAAAGCATCTGTAATCAAAGGAAAAGGAATTTGAATTTGAATTGTTAATTGCATCAGATTTTAATAGCTTTATTCATGCACCTCAGCAGTAGGAATATACATACCAGGAAGACCAGATGTTCATCCTTCTCCTCGAGAAATACTTGTTTTACTTCTACCTATGTTTATTTCTACAGCAGTAACTTACTTCTGTTCTAAGTGGACACATTGTTTATATTTCTTAATACAGTTAATAATCTGTTTCTTTAAGATTCTGCATATTTACGATGTATTTCACTATATGTTGTTTTGTTGGGTTTTTTTAAATATCAGAGGGAAATTTCTGGGCAGGAAGCTAACAGTTGCCCTATTTATCAATTAATCCATTCAGACTTTTGGAGTATTTTGTACATTTTTCTAAGGAGACAAAAATAATTTTAGCAGAGTGATTTCTTTTGCAAGTAAATTCTTATGTACTGAATGTACCCTAAAGTTTTACTTAAGAAACCTGTTTTGTTCTGCACAAATCATAGTTTGTCCATGTTTAAGAAAATTTAGAGGATTAAGAAGAAATCTATGAAATTGTTTTCATTATCTGCTCTTGATGCAGAAAGATTTTAATAGTTGCTGCTTGAGTATTTTTCACTCTATTTTTTCCTTTTACCTTATTCTACCTTTCTCACCGTGCTTCATTTATGATAATGGCACCCTCATGCTCATATGTGTCTAAATCCCAAACCTGAAGTTATCATACATATCTCCATCTCTCTCAGCCCTCATCAATTAATCACTAAATCCCATTTATTCTATATCCAAAAATCTTTCAATCTCCCTGCTCCTTTTCACTCCACCACTACAGGTCTTCACAGTTTCTCAGCTATCTATTATCATTCTCCAAACTGGTCTCTGCTTTCAGTCCCGCTTTACCCCACTCTCCCAACTATGGCCCCAGCCCCATCTCAGCCCTGCAGCCAAGGTTATCTTTCTGATACGCTGATTTGATTGTATAACTCTTTCCGGATGAATTCTCATAGACTTCAGGATGTGGTTCAGATGCCATGGCTTGGCACATAAAGCCCTTTGTGTTCTAGCAGCTGACCACTTACTCAGCTCAATTTTCTGCCTTAGTGGCATCTGCATCCTTTGCTCTAGACAAATCAAATGCCTCTGCGTCTTTTTCTTTCAGGCACATCACATTTGTATATGACTTTATCTCTCCTCTTTCTTCTGCCTAGTTCAGTAACTCTTATGCTTCCTTCAAAATTTGGTCCAATCATTACCTTTCTTCTGATGGTTCTCAGAATCACTGTGGCTGAATTTGATGCTGTTAATCTAGCCTCTTCAGCATAGTTTCCACACTGTCATATAATTATTGATTAATTTGCTTGTTTCCCATACAATAATGCAATGGCTTTGAGGTTAAGGTCTGTGTCTGGAGTAGTTAGTATTAGGCCCTTAGGAGATGCTTAATTAAATATTTATTAATTTATTATTAATTTATTAAATATTTATAAATATTTATTAATTTATTAACCATCACACATGGTTAATTTTATGTGTCAACTTGACTAGGTTATAGTCCCCAGTGACTTGGTCAAATACTAGTCTAGATGATGCTGTGAATATATTTAGTAATGTGACTAACATAATCAATAAAGTACATTCCCTTTCATAATATTGATGGGCCTCATCCAATCAACTAAAAGTCTTCAGAGAAAAGTTAGAAGTTTCCTGGAAAAGAAGGTATTCTACCTAAAGACTATAACAGAATCCTACTTGAATGGTTAGTCTGCTGGCCTGCCCTGCAGATTTCAGACTCAACATTGCAATTTTAACTCTTGTCTGAGTCTCCAGCTGGCCAGCCTGCCCTACAGATTTCAGACTTGCTAGTCCCCACAGTTATAGGGGGGTTAAAATAAATCTTACTCTATATATCTATATCTATATTATCTTGGATCTGCTTTTTTAGAGAACCCTGACTGATACAGAATGTATTAATTAATGAATTGAGGATCTTCTGTACATATTTTATCCCAAGCATTTGGAGAAATACTGTAAATAAGGAAATGAAAGAATATAATTTACCTACTTCTAAATTGAATTAAGCTCTCACTGGAAATTTCTTATAGGAAAATTTTGTTAAAAACTATATATGCAAAATTTTTAGCGGAGTAGGTCTGTGACACTTAAATATTGCATCTTTGTAGCAATTCATCAAGTGAAAACAAGGCCTTTCCACTGGAGGTTTAGGAAGGCCAACGTAATTTTTTTAATTTCAATTTTATTTTTTCATTGAAGTATAATTGGCACACAATGTTACATAAGTTTCAGGTGAACAACATAGTGACTTGACAACTCTATAAGTTATTCTATTCTCACCACAAATAGCTATAATTTGTCACCATCTAACTCTATTAGATTGCTATTGACTATATTCTGGATGCTGAATGTTTTAACCCTGTGACTTATTCATTCCATAACTGGAATCCTGTACCTCCAACTCCCCTTCACCCATTTTATCCATTCCCCTATCCCACCTCTCTGGCAGCCATCAGTTCTCTGTATTTATGGGTTTGTTTTTGCTTTTCTTTTTCATTCATTTTTTTAGATTCCACATATAAGTGAAATTACATGGTATTTGTCTCTTTCTGACTTATTTCACTTAGCATAATACCTTACAGATCCATCCATTTTGTTGCAGATGGCAAGATCTCATTCTTTTTTACAGGTGAATGATATTCCATTGTATAAATATACCACATTTTATTTGTCCATTCATCATATTGACACTTTGGGTTTCTTCTGTATCTTGGCTACTGTAAATAATGCTGCATATACATAAGGGTGCATATATCTTTTCAAATTGGTGTTTTCATTTTTTGTTTTGGTAAGCATCCAGTAGTGGAATTGCTCAATCATACGGTATTTTATTTTTAATTTTTTGAGGAACTCCATACTGTTTTCTATAGTGGCTGCACTAATTTACATTCCAACCAATAGTGCAAAAGAGTTTATTTTTCTCCACATGCTCACCAACACATGCTATTTCTTGACTTTTTGATTCTAGCCATTCTGACCCGTGTGAGGTGATATCTCATTATGGTTTTAATTTGCATTTCCCTGATGATGAGTGATGTTGAGAATCTCTTCATGTGTCTCTCAACCATCTGGATGACTTCTTTGGAAAAATCTATCTAGGTGTCTGCTCATTTTTTAAATTGGATTATTTGTGTTTTTGCTGCTGAATTGTATAATTTCTTTATATATATTGGTTATTAATCCCTTGTCAGATATGTCATTTCCAGATATCTTCTCCCATTCAATTTGTTTTTTTTGTTTTGTTGATGATGTCCTTTATTGTGCAAAAGTTGTTGTTTTTTTTTGTTTTTTGTGTTTTGATGTAGTTCCAATAGTTTATTTTTCAAGTTTATTTGTCTATGTATTTTGAGAGGCAGGGAGAAGAGCAGAGAGAGAAGGAGAGAGAGAATCCCAAGCAGGCTCTGCACTGCCAATGCAGAGCCCAGTGCAGGGCTTGAACCCACAACCCATGAGATCATGACCTTAGCTGAAACCAAGAGTCAGACACTCAACCAACTGAGCCACCCAGGCACCCCCCAATAGTTTATTTTTAATGCTTTTGTTTCCCTTGCCTGTGGAGGCACATCTAGAAAAGTGTTGCTAAGGCTAATATCAAAGAGATTACTATAGGAAACCCAACTTTAAAAAGTTGGATTATGGTGGCGCCTGGGTGGCTCAGTTGGTTAAGCATTGGACTTCAGCTCAGGTCATGATCTTGCAGTTCACATGTTCAAGCTGCCCTGTCAGGCTCTGTGCTGATAGCTCTGGGCCTGGAGTCTGCTTTGGATTGTGTCTCCCTTTTCCTATGCACATCCCCACCCAAATGCTCTCTCTGTCTCTCTGTCATCCTCTCTCTCAAAAAATAAACATTAAAAAAAAAAAGTTGGATTATGGGAGGGTGCCCAGGTGGCTCAGTCAGCTAAGTGTCTGATTCTTGATTTCAGTTCAGGTTATCATCTTAAGGTTCATGATTTCAAGTCCTGCACTGGGCTCTGTGCTGACAGCACGGAGTCTGCTTGGGACTCTCTTTCTCCCTCTCTCTCTCTCTTCCCCTCCCCAGCTTGCAGTCTCTCTCTCTCTCTCTCTCTCTTAAAATAAATAAACTTAAAAAAAAGTTGGATTATGGGATGATAATTGGCATTCTTGATTCTAAAGTTGTTTTTTATTTATTGATACTTTTGGTGACAGAGTTCTGGTCAGTTTTGAAAAATAATCAAAATATGGCTTGCTCTCCTATTTACTTGTTTCTATTAAATGCCAAACATGTGGTAAAATATTGGAGCCCTTTGAGTTAATTTCCACTCACTTCCTTAAAATACTCTATGAGGAAATGTAGTGCAACAGTGGAATTTTACAGCTATCTGGGCATTGACTTGTCCTTTATCTAAGGCATTATTCATCTCAGTGGACAGACTAATTTTCTTTCATCTAGATATCAGAAAAATAGATTTCCCATATGATGCAAAAATGAGCCAAAGAAAATATAAATATGTGTATGTAAACTAACATTGCTCTAAACTAATAAGTAGGATCTTGAAATTTAAACAATTGCCAAGTGCCTATGAGATAAGTAAATTTAAAAATAAAGAATTTTTAATGGAAACATAAATGGCTGCAAGGTATGCAGTCTTCTTTTGGGTCTTATTTTTGGTATTATCAGATCTTGTTTTACTTGATCCACCTTTGTCCATTTGAGCTAAATTTTAACCCAGCATTTGTTATACTTCTGCTATGAATAAAGCCCTATGCTAGATGTTTTGGGTGACTCAAAGATGATATGTACCTTGAAATAGATTGAGATAGGAATAATAATACAGGTACAAAAAATTTTTAGAGGGAAAATAGCTAATGAGCGAGACTAATTCCAAGTGGTAAAAGTTGAGTATGGTTCATGGAGTTATAACTTGAGCTGGACCATGAGAAATGATCTGGTACTTTGAGTTACAGATATGGGAGTAAGGAAGAAGTTTTCAAGCATTAGAACAATATGAGCAACATAAAGAAGATATAGCAGGCAGGAGAGTACAAATCCAACACAAGTAATGGTTTGGAGAGGGAAGTCTTGGCATCTAGGAAATCCATTTTAAGGTTACTTGAAGTAATCCAGAGAAGTGCTGATGAGAGTCTGAGTTCAGAGAGTGGTGATGGGAGAGGGAATAAGGGAGTGTATATGAAAGGCAGTATGGAGATATATTTGATATTTAGAAAATATTTTTTAATGTTTATTTTTGAGAGAGATGGAGACAGAGAGTGAGTGGGAGAGGGGCAGAGAGAGAGAGGGAAACACAGAATCTGAATCAGGGTCCAGGCTCTGAGCTGTCAGGACAGAGCCCAACATGGGGCTCAAACCTATGAACCATGAGACCATCACCTGAGCCTAAGTTGACACTCAACCGTCTGAGCCACCCAGGCCCCCCTATTTGATATTTTAAAGCCTTACATAAAATGAACTTTTTAAAATGAAATTTTCCTTTTTTTTCTTTTATTAAGTTAAATCTCTATTTTTATTTTTTCTCCTTTTAATGTTGTTATTATTATTATTTATTTATTTCAGGAGTACAATTCAGTGAATCATCACTTAAATATAACACCTAGTGCTCATCCCAACAAGTGCTATTTTTTTTTTAAATTTTTTTTTTCAACGTTTATTCATTTTTGGGACAGAGAGAGACAGAGCATGAACGGGGGAGGGGTAGAGAGAGAGGGAGACACAGAATCAGAAACAGGCTCCAGGCTCTGAGCCATCAGCCCAGAGCCTGATGCGGGGCTCGAACTCACGGACCGCGAGATCGTGACTGGCTGAAGTCGGACGCCTAACCGACTGCGCCACCCAGGCGCCCCTAACAAGTGCTATTCTTAATGCTCATCACCTATTTAGCCCATTCCTCACCCAGCACTCCTCCAGCAACCCTCAGTATATTCTCTGTATTTAAATCTTTTATGGTTTGCCTCCCTCTCTCTTTCTTTCTATTTTTTCCTTCCTTTCTCCTATGTTCATCTGTTTTGTTTCTTAAATTCCACATATAAGTGGAATTACACATATGATATTTATCTTTCTCTATTTTGCTTAGCATAATACACTCTAGTTCCATCCACATTGTTGCAAATGACAAGATTTCATTCTTTTTAATTACTAAGTAATATTCCACTGTATGTATATGTGTGTGTGTATACACACACACACACACACACACGCTACATCTTCTTTATCCATCAGTTGATGGACATTTGGGCTCTTTCCATAATTGTCCTGTTGTTGATAGTGTTGCTATAAACATTGGGGGGGGGCATGTGTCCCTTTGAATAAGCATTTTTGTATCCTTTGGATAAATACCTAGTAGTGCAATTGTTGGGTCGTAGGATATATCTATTTTTAATTTTTTGAGGAACTTCCATACTGTTATGCAGAGTGGCTGCACCAGTTTGCATTCCCACCAGCAGTGCAAAAGTGTCCCCCTTTCTCTGCATCCTTGCCAACATCTGTTGTTAATTTTAGCCATTCTGACAAGGGTGAGGTGGTATCTCATTGTGGTTTTGATTTGTATTTCCCTGATGATGTGTGATGTTGAGCATCTGCTCATGTGTCTGTTAGCCATCTGTATGTCTTCTTTGGAAAAGTGTCTATTCATGTCTTTTGCCCATTTCTTCACTGGATTATTTGTTTTTTGGGTGTTGAGTTGGTAAGTTCTTTGTAGATTTTGGATACTAACCCTTTATCTGATATGTCATTTGCAAATCTCTTCTCCCATTCTGTCAGTTGCCTTTTAGTTTTGTTGACTGTTTCCTTCACTATGCAGAATGTTTTTATCTTAATGAGGTCCCAATAGTTCATTTTTGCTTTTGTTTCCCTTGCTTCTGGAGACATGTCAAGTAAGAAGTTGCTGCGTCCAAGGTCAAAGAGGTTGTTGCCTGTTTTCTCCTCTAGGATTTTGATGGTTTCCTGTCTTACATTTTGGTCTTTCATCAATTTTGTGTTTATTTTTGTGTATGGTGTAAGAAAGTGGTCCAGTTTCATTCTTCTGTGTGCCGCTGTCCAGTTTTCCCAACACCATTTGCTAAGGAGACTGTCTTTTTTCCGTCGGATATTCTTTCCTGCTTTGTCAAAGATTAGCTGGCCATACATTTGTGGGTCTATTTCTGGGTTCTCTATTCTGTTCCATTGAGCTATGTGTCTGTTTTTGTGCCAGTGAATTTTTCCCTTTTCATAAATAGACTTTTGTTAATAATCTATACTGAACTTGAAGAGAAAGAATTCAAACCTCACAGGTTTAATAATCATAGTAAAAATACATAAGTATGCACCTCTTTTTTACCTCTTCCCATTAAAGATGAATCTTCAAAGTGGAAAAGATAATGTAAACTCCAAACTACTATGAAAATATAAATAAGAGAGTGCTGAGTTGTTTTAAGTTTAAATATTTAGTCTTAATTAAATTGAATCCTAGAGTATGAAAGAACTTGTGGTTAGAGTCACAGGCCAATCTGTGATTCTGAAGGGCCCCTCAGAATGGGAATGGACAGGATGTAGAGATAGATAGCAACTTTTTCAATTGTGTAAAGGGTGTGTGTCTTGGATATGGGTGGGCAAAGTGCAGCTTTTAGGAATAGAATAATGAATTTAACAGCAATTCCTAAAAGAATTCTGGAAGAGAAATTAGTAGATTTTTATGTACATAGAAATAATGTGTTAAATATTATGAAGTATCAAGGGTTCAAAAAACAAGTTGTGCTCAACTTGGTTCCTTTTTATTTAAATTTTTTCATTAGATTAGTATATGTTCATCAAAGAAAATTTGAGTCACCCAGAAAAGTATAACAAAACAAATAATCTAAATACAAACTTTATTGACATTTGTGTATGTTTCTTGCCTTTACTTTTGGGACTTCTACATACTGTATTTAGAGGTCATTTTTAGATTTAATTTTTATTAAATAAAAAAATACAAATATCATTTGTTTTACATTTATCAAATAATTCTTCAAGTCTTATAATGATTAGCACTCCCTTGCCCTATTCTTTCCAATCCTAAAAGCAACTATTTTTGAGTGTTCTGGCTGTTTCTTTTTGGGGGGCAAATTTTCTTTTGTATTTATAAATAATTGATTTTTACTGTGATGATGTGACTTTTTAAGATTTATTGACTTTTTATTATGGGAGATGAGAATTTGCTGCCTTGCTTCAGCACTACCGCTTACCCTACCCTCCACTTTTACCCACATCTACCTTGTTTTCTCTCATGTTATTATATCACAGTTTCTTGATAATTAAATATTTAGTGTCTATGTTATTGTGATGGTTATATAAATATTATTTCTAATCCATCTCTTCAGTATACTATGATTATATTTCTTTCTTGTAAAACTTTTTGTTTTGTGGAGAACTTTTTTATTTGCTTAGTTTTTAATGTACTTGTCATTAAGTAAATTGCTTATAAATTCATTCCAACACATAAACCAATTCCTCAGTTTCATTGTTTCCTTTGTGACAGATTTGGGTGACATATCTTGGTGGTATATCTAGAGCCGTCTGATCTCATGCTCCAGTATAGATGCATTACTCTCTGAGCCCACTGCTCAGCTGGCTTCTTGGGCTTTTCTTCCCTTCACAGTCATCCTACCGATTATGTGTACCTTTTTCCTGAATTGGTTCCCTTTTTTCTGGATTTTATGTTTCCCTATTTGTATGTTTACTCCCTTATTTTGGTAGGACACATCCTTCCCAGGCTTCCTGAGAAGTAATTCATCAAAGTATACTTTTTGAGACTTTATATGTCTGAAAACATTCTTATTTTGCCTTTAGTCTTGATTGATAGTTTACAGACCTAGAAGTCTAGGTAGGGAATATTTCTCCTTTATAATTTTGTAGACATTTCTCTATTTTTATCTTTTTTGGTTTATCATTTCCTCTTTTAAAAAAATTTTTAGTGTTTATTTTTGGGAGACAGAGACAGAGCACTACTGGGGGGCGGGAGGGGTGCAGAGAGAGAGGGAGATTCAGAATCTGAAGCAGGCTGCAGGCTGTGAGCTGTCAGCACAGAGCCTGGCATGGGGCTTGAACTCATGAACTGTGAGATCATGACCGGAGCAGAAGTCGGATGCTTAACTGCCTGAGCCACACATCATGCCCCTATCATTCCCTCTTTTTAATAAAGGCAAATAAAAGTATGTATACATGTATGTAGAAAGTCCAATTAATCCTTGTGTTTTTAGTCTCACCTGTACCCCTACTTTACTGCTGTCTCCAGTAATAGAGTCTTTCTGGGATTTTATAGTATAAATCAGCTAATGTTTTGGCTCCTTTAGCGACATTTTTTTTTGTTCTAAATTGGTTACTTTTCAAATTCAAAATTTTATTTTAATCATCTCTTGTTGGCTATCTTCTTTTCCATATTCCTTGTTCTTTTGACTTTATGACTTTAAAAGTTCCTGGCATTGTAATGGGTTTTTGTGAGGGAATGGAAATAAATTCATGTGTTCAGTGTACTTCTAGTTGGTCTCTCAGAGTTTTTCTTCCACTTAATATTCTTTTTTTTTTAATTTTGTATTTATTTTTGGGAGACAGAGAGACAGAGTGGGGAGACTCAGAAAGAGAGGGAGACACAGAATCTGAAGCAGAGCTTGATGTGGGGCTCGAACCCATGAAGTGCAGGATCATGACCTGAGCCGAAGTCAGACGCTTAATTGACTGAGCCACTCAGGGGCCCCATTCTTCTACTTAATATTCTATGAAAGTCTTTATATTATCAATACTCTTATATAAACATTAGTTAAATAAAAATCAAATATTTGCATAATATTGCATGAAATGATTGTGCCATTTTTAACTTCTTTTATTGTTATATATTTCAATTTTTAAAATCAGCAATGACCATATTTCTCTAAAAAATTTGTTCAATATGTGGAAAATGTTTTCAACTAAGAAGGAATTTACTAATGATAGGCTGTAGTATCCCATAATGGCCTTGTCCTATTAACATTTTTTTTAGTGACTTTGATGAAGTAATTTTTCAATGACTTCTTTTGTCTGTAGGATAAGGTTTAAGACAGATTCAATTTATTTTTTCATGATTCAAGAAGGCATACTTAGATAAAGGTTTTAAGGATACAGATTTTAGTTCAATAAAAGAAAAATATTTCCAATATATAAAGTCATTCAAAAAAGAAATAGGCTACTTAGTCTGAAAGTAGGCCCCCTTTACTAAACAATGAGCCCTAAAAGAATGGTGACCATGTGGTTTCCTACAGTCCAGCCATCCCCTAGCATAGTGTTGTCCCAGAGTGGAGATTTAAAAAAAAAAAAAATTTTTTTAACACTATTTATTTTTGAGAGAGATAGAGCACAAGTGTGGGAGGGGCACAGAGAGAGGGAGACACAGAATCCGAAACAGGCTCCAGGCTCTGAGCTGTCAGCACAGCGCCTGATGTGGGGCTTGAACCCACAAGCCGTGCGATCATAACCTGAGCCGAAGTCGGATGCTTAACCAACTGAGCCACCCAGGTACCCCAACATTTAATCTTGAAAGCACTTATGCTAATTTATTATTAGACAGAGTTGTTACAGTAGCAGAGATACCTGTTCTTAGTGAAAAATTCACCTCTAAAGTCCCTTCTATCTCTGAAATCTTCTCCATCTAAATAGAGACCCTAAAAGCCAGTAGCCTATAGCAGGGGAAAATGAATTCCATATTTAAAAGTCTTTTTTGACATCTATGCAGAACTGTTACCATTAGTGATACCAAGTTAGATAGATAAGTCACTTAGATATGTTGTTTGTTTTAGCAAAGTTTTATGACCTAATTTGCTTTAGCAGGGCTTCACATGGCTCCATCTTTTCTTCCCTGTAATCACAAGCCATTGTTCTCTACTTAAAGTTGATTACAGAGAGAGTTGTTTTTCCCCTCATGGTGCCCTCTTAATTTAGTAAAATCATTTCATTTTGATAATTCTTCTGCCAAAATAATGAAAAATTAAATTATGTAATCAAATATGAAACTTAGTCATACATGTTTATATTTTACAGTTTTAATCATTTTATAAATTAATAACTTCCTTGCATCTGTATTTGTCTTTTTTCTTAATATACACATTTTGCCTAAATGGTCATCATTATTTTGCCTTAATTACACACTTAGAGTGGCATAGGAATTACATGGAATTTATAGACAGCAAAACTTCAGTTCTTTTTTTTTTTTTTTTAACTTTTTAAATATTTGTTTATTTTTGAGAGAGAGACAGAGTGCAAGCAGGGGAGGGGCAAAGAGTCAGGGAGACACAGAATCTGAAGCAGGCTCCAGGCCCTGAGCTCTTAGCACAGAACCCGACCCAGGGCTCAAACTCAGAGACTGCGAGATCATGAACTGAGACGAAGTAGGACACTTAACCTACTGAGCCACCCAGGTGCCCCAAAACTTCAGTTCCTTGTAAACTATCTAATACTATGAGTGTAAAGCTGAAAATTATAACAATTTTTAAAGTCCCTAAGAAAGACACATAACCCTTAACGTTCTATCTTGTGTTGCTAGATAGTCTTTCTGGTTCCTCTGGCTTATAATCAGTCATTTTAAAAATCAACCATGGAATTAGCAAGTCTTGAAAACATTTCCCTGGGCCCTTGAAAATAGAATTCATCTAAATCTAAACTTTCATACCACTTCATCATGACTTCTCTTAAATCATTTATCACTTTGACCTTGTATTTGCCATGGCTAGAAAGAGCTACATCTCTGTAGGGCAGTATCCATGATTGAGGCCTTTGAATTGCCTGAAAATCCCTACCTAGAGCTCAAGAAATATTTGTGAAATAGATTAAATTAAGTATATGTTTGAATCCATATTTTTGTGGTGATAAAAACATTTATATGTTACATATAAATGTTACAGAAAATAATATTTTACTAACTGTCGTCATAATTACTTTTGGGAAAGGAATTACCTCATTCAGAAAAATGCCTTCATAAATGGCTTTGTCAGGTGGAAGGTGATGCCCCAGGGAAAGCATGAATAAGAAATAAATAGGGATTTCTGGGTGTAGATGAGAAAAAATAGAGGAAAGGGAGGAGGCAGATGAAGGTGACTGTGTTGGAAAAAGAGGGTGCCACACCACTTGGCAGAAAGCCTCAGGCTCTAGAGAAAGTAGGAAATTCCAGCTTTGGGGTGGTTAGGAATGTCCACAAATACATATGACCAATATTTTAGTTGAAATTGTTTGTGCTGCTCTAGGTAACCCCATTACTACCCAACTCTGGGAGACATGGTTCACGGAATATAGTGTACTCACCACTATGAGACCAAACCTTCATTCAAGGTTGCTACAGAAACATTCCTTGAGTGAATAGTTTGGAGAAGGAGTAATGAAGGAAATTTGGCTGAGTCCCACATTTGGTTTGGTATAGAATAGGAAGAAGAGAATAGCTATAGAAACTGACACTTAAAAAAATCAGAGATTTGGAGCTGTGAGTGAGAATTAGCAGAAGTCATTGGCCTTCACATAGCACTTGGGTAAGGGATAGTCCTTCTAATTTTATTTATAACTCAGGCAATGTGAATTCAGATGATATCTGGTTTACATAGGCATGGCTAAGGTTATCAAAGACCTAAGTCCTCTTCATCTTCTCAATAATAGGAGATTTGTTTTTCTGACAACTCGCTAGAAATTCATTTGTGGCCAGAAAGTTACCGAATCACATAACCTGTGTAATCACTGAGATTTAAGTAAGTTGCCTCATGATAAAGCTAGCTCTGTTAGAAAAAAAAAGTAAGCATACAGTATGTCAGGCTCTTTTTAAGGACTTTACATTATGTTGTATATGGACCTTATATATATTAACTCTTCACAACAAGCTCACAAGTAGATAGGCTATTATCCTAATTTGACAGGGCAAATGGAGGCATGGAAATGTTAAATCAGTTGCCTAACCTCTCAGAGCCAGTAAATAGCAGGGATAGGATTTAAACGAAGGTAGTCTAGTTCCAGAAGCCAAGTTCTTTTTTTATTTCTTTACTTAGCAATTAAAAAAAAAGTTTATTTATTTATTTTGAGAGAGAGAGAGCATGAGCAGGGGAGGGGGAGAGAATCCCAAGCAGGCTCAGTGCTGTCAGTCTGGAGCCCACTGTGGGGCTCAATCTCATGAACCATGAAATCATGACCTGGGCTGAAATCAAGAGTTGGATACTTAACCGACTGAGACACCCAGGTGCACCCCCAGAGGCCATGTTCTTAATAACTATGCATATTCTGTCCTACTGTACTTTTCAGCATAGTCTTAAAAAAGCCTAAGCCACAAACAAAGGTGAAATCATCTTAAGGTTTTAAGTAAAAAGAAAGGTAGGTCAGCAAGTAAGAATAGCCCTGCCTAGCTGTTCTGAACACTGTTGTTACTTATAGTAGGAACTGTTGTGAAATTATTTAATGTTTGTTTCTTCATTTCTTCAATTTTAAAATGAGAACCATGCCCATTCTGATGCCTTTCATAGTAGTTTTGAGAACATGAATACATGGCTGAAACATTTCATTAATGTGGAAAAAAGTCCCATAGAAATTACAAGGTAATAGTTTGAAAAATGCCTGGGGTATGCATAAAGGTTTATTACTAATCTCAGAGCATGTGCTGGAGGGACAGGGAACTTTGGGAGATTTCTGCAAGAACAAAGGAGCTGGTGAGTGTCATTTCCCTACCTCACCCCCAAGCCTAGATGCATGGATACCTGTAGGAACCAGCACAACATGAACACTCTCCACCTAGCATGCTTAACAAGGTGACTGGCCCCCACATACTCCAGCAGAAACTCCAGTCTCTATCACAGCCTGGGGAGGAGTTCTCCTGGGTGGTTGCAGGTCCTCTCCCACAGCAGATCATTGCAGAGCTTGCTGTCACCACACACCCTGCCCCCACATTCTCCTGTGGTCCTGCCTCCTCAAATTCACCCTTGACTAGGACCCATCAAAAGCAGTGCCACAAGCCTGGAAGTGGGCACACAGCCCTCATGGGTCAACATACCCCAGAGTGACTCCTGCCCCAGGGAGAGGAGAAGAAGACCACACACATAATTCCATCTGTGGCCCTAAGGGGCAGACATTGGGTCTAACTTTAGGTCCCAATGAAAGCTTCTCAGGGGACAACACAGAGAAAGCACCCTACAATTTGGTGCTACTGCCTCTATGGCAAGCACCTGGTCTAACTCAGCTCAAGCCTAGGGCAACTCCAGACTGGCCCACTAACAACAGGGACCAAAATCTGCCCACAACAGGCAAAGAGAGACATTGCAGGGTGCCTGGGTGGCTCAGTCAGTTAAGCGTCCAACTTTGGCTCAGGTCATAATCTCACGGTTAGTGGGTTTAAGCCCTGCATCAGGCTCTGTGCTGACAGCTCAGAGCCTGGAGCCTGCTTCATATTCTGTGTGTCCTTCTCTCTCTGCCCTCTCCTGCTCATGCTGTGTCTCTCTCTGTCTCAAAAATAAGCATGCAAAAAAATTAAAAAAAAAAAAGCCATTGCAAACAACTAGACTGAAGGCAAATGTGGCTCAGCCACAACAGTAGAGCACACACAACATACATAGGAGACACCCCTGAAGTACCAGTTTCTGATGAAAGGGGACGTTGCACTGCAGGGCACTGGAGGACCTCTTCTTTGTAAAGCCACTACTTTCAAGAGCAGGAGATGTAGCTGATTTTCCAAACACACAGAAACAGACACAAAGAGTTATGCAGAATGAAGAGACAGAGCAAGATGTCCCAAATGAAAGAACAGGACAAAATCACAGAAAAGACTTAAGCAAAATGGAGATAAATAATATGCCTAATAATTTAAAGTAATGATCATTAAGGTATTCTCTGAACTTGAGAACAGAGTGGAGGATATCAGTGAGACCCTTAACAATAAACAAGAACAAGTCAGAGATGAAGAAAATAATAAATGAAATTAAAAATACACTATATGTGATAATAGTAGACTGTGTAAAGCAGAAGAATGACTTAGCAACCTGGAGGATAGATTAATGGAAAGTAGTCAAGTTGAGCAGGTGAGAGAAAAAAAAATTATGTGAAATGAGAATAGACTTAGAAAACTCAACAACATCAAGTATAATAACATTTGCATTGTAGTCATCTCAGAAGGAGATGAGAAAGAAAAGGAAACAGAAAATTCATTTGAAGAAATAATAGCTGAAAACTTCCTGAATTTGGGGACAGAAACAGAAATCCAGATCCAGGAAACACAGAGTACCCTCAACAAAATCAACAAGGAGGTTCATACCAAGACACATAGTAATTAAAATAGCAAAAAGCAGTGATAAAGAGAGAATTTTAAAAGCAACAAGAGAAAAGAAAATAGTGACACACAAGGGAAATTCCATAAGGGTATCAGCTGATATTTTAGCAGAAACTTTGTAGGCTATAAGGGTGTGGCACCATATACTTTAAGTGCTGAAAGAAAAAAAAAAAACAACAACCAAGAATACTCTATCCAGCAAGGCTATCATTCAGAAAAGAAGGAGAGATAAAGAATTTCCCAGAGAAACAAAAGTTAAAAGAATTCATGACCACTAAACCAGGCCTACAAGAAATGTTAAAGGGGACTGGTTTAGTTGAAAGGAAAGAACGTAAGCCAGAATAAGAAAAGTAGAAAGCACAGAAGCAGTGAAATTAAGTATGTGTATAAAAATCAATCAAGGGATTCATAAAATAAAAGAATGTAAAGTATGACACCATATACCTAAAATGTTGGGGGCAGGGAGGAGTAGAGAATGGATTGAAATTTAAGCAACCATCAACTTAATATAGACTACTACATGCATGGTAACCACAAATCAAAAACCAGTAATACATGTACAAAAAAAAAAAATAAATAAAGAGAAAGGAATCCAAATAGATCACTAAAGAAAGGCAGCAAATCATGAGAAGAACAGAGAAGAGCTACAAAAACAACCATTAAACAAGTAACAAAATGGCAGTAAGTAAATACCTACTAATAATTATTGTGAATGTAAATGGACTAAATACTCCAATCAAAAGACACTAGGTGGAGAATGGATAAAAATGCAAGACCTATCTAAATGCTGCTTACAAAGACTCCTTTCAGACCTAAAGACAAATGTAGATTGAAAGTGAAGTGAAAAGCATTTACCATGCAAATGGAAGTGGAAAGAAAGCCAGGGTAGCAATAGTTATATCAGACAAAATAGACTTTAAAACAAAGACTGTAACAAGAGACAGAGATGGACACTATATAATCATAAAGAGAACAATGCAACCAGAAGATAAAACAACTGTAAATATTTATGTATCTAACATAGTAGCACCCAGATACATAAAACAGCTAATAACAAAAATAAAGTAATTGAGAATCATACAATAATAGTAGAGGATTTTAACATCCCACTTACATTGAGAGATACATGATCCAAACAAAATCAACAAGGAAACAGTGGCTTTGAAGGACACATTGGACGAGATGGATCTCACAATATATCCAGAACATTCCATTCTAAAACAGCAGAATACACATTCATTTCAAATGCACATGGAACATTCTACAGAACCATTATTATATGTTAACTAACTTGGATTTAAATTTAAAACAAAAAAAAGAATCACATGTTAGGCTACAAAATAAGTCTCAACAAATTAAAAAAAAATGAAGTCCTACCATGTACCTTTTCTAACCACAATGCTATGAAACTAGAAGTCAATTACAAGAAAAAATCTGGAAAGAACACAAATACACAGAAGTTAAATAACATGCAACTGAACAAGAATGGTTCAACCAAGAAATCAGAGGAAATAAAAAAATACATGGAGACAAATGAAAACGAAAATACAATGGTTCAAAATCTTTGGAATGCAGAAAAAGCTGTTCTAAGAGGGATGCTAATAGCAATACAGGGCTACCTCAAGAAACAAGAAAAATATTAAATAAACAGCCTAACCTTACACCTAAAGGAACCAGAAATAGAAGAACAAACAAAACACAAAACCATCAAAAGGAAGGAAATAATAAAGATTAGAGCAGATTAAACAAAATAGAACTAAAAAGTAAAACAAAACAAAAAACCAATAGAATAGAAAATGAATCCAGGAGCTGGTTCTTTGAAAAGATCTACAGAATTGATAAACCTCTAGCCAAGCCTCATCAAAAAAAGAGAGAAAGGTCTCAAACAAAATCAGAAATGAAAGAAGAGAAATAATAACCAACACCACAGAAATACAAATGATTTTAAGAGAGTATTATGAAAAATTATATGCCCAAAATTGAGCATCCTAGAACAAATGAATAAATCCTTAGAAACATATAAATTCCCAAAACTTAAATAGAAGAAATAAAATATTTGAACATATAATCAGCAAAGAAATTGAATCAATAATAAAAAAAAAACTTTTGGGGCACCTGGGTGGCTCAGTTAGCTGAGTGTCCGACTTCAGCTCAGGTCATGATCTCACAGCTAGTGAGTTAAAGCCCCATGTCAGGCTCTGTGCTGACAGCTCAGAGCCTGGAGACTGCTTTGAATTTTGCATCTCCCTTTTTCTCTACCCCTACCCCATTCACGCTCTGTTTCTCTCTCTCTCCAAAATAAATAAACATTAAAAAAAGAATAATAAAAAAAAACTTTCAACAAGAAAAAGGCCAGGACCAGATGGCTTTAAAGGCAAATTCTGCCAAGAATTTAAAGAAGAGTTAATACCCATTCTTCTCAAACTACTCCAGAAAGAAAAGAAAACTTCCAAATTCATTCTATGGGGCCAGCATTACTTTGATATCAAAATGGGATAAAGACACTACAAAAAACGGAACTAGAGGTCAATAACTATGATGAGCATAGAAGCAAAAGTCCTCGACAAAATATAGGTAAACTGAATTTGACAATACATTAAAAACTCATTCACCATGATTTGGGTGCCAGCGTGGCTCAGTAGTTTAAGCTTGGTTTTGGCTCAGGTTATGATCTAGCGGCTTCCTGGGTTTGAGCCTTGCACTGGGCTCTGTGCTCACAGTGCAGAGCCTGTTTGGGATTCTCTCTCTCTCCCTCTTTCTCAGCCCCTCCCCACTTGCACTGTCTCTGGCTCTCTCTCAAAAATAAATACTTAAAAAAAATAAAATAAAAAAGTCATTCACCATGATCAAGTGGAATTTATTCCTGGGATGCTAGGATGGTTCATTACTCACAAATCAATCACCATGATTCATCACATCAAGAAGAGAAAGGATAAAAATGATCCATATGATCATTTCAATAGATTCAGAAAATGTATTTGACAAAGTGCAACATCCATTCATGATAAAAACCCTCAAGAAAGCAGGTTTAGAGGGAACATACCTCAACATTATAAAGGCTGTGTGTGAAAATCCCACAGCTAATGTTATACTCAATGGAGAAAAATGGAGAGCTTGTCCATTAGGATCAGGAACAAAACAAGTATGTCCACTTTCATCACTTTTATTCAACATAGTATTGGGAGTTCTAGCTACAGCAATCAGACAATAAAAAGAAATAAAATTAATCCAGATTGGTAAGGAAGAAGTAAAACATTCACTATTTGCAGATGACATGGTACTATACATAGAAAACCTGAAAGACTCCACCAAAAAACTACTGGAACTGATAAATGAACTCAGTAAGGTCACAGGATACAAAATCATTATATAGAAATATGTTTCATTTCTATACACTAACAATGCAACAGTAGAAAGAGAAATTAAGAAAACAATCTCATTTGTAATTGCACCAAAAGTATAAAATACCTAGGAATAAACTTAACCAAGAAGTTGAAAAACATGTAGCATTAAAAGTATAAAACACTGTTGAAAGAAATTGAAGATGACACAAACAAATGGAAAGATATTCCATGCTCATGGATTGGAAGAACAAATATTATTAAAATGTCCATACTACCTAAAGCAATTCATAGATTTAATGCAATCCATGTCAAAATACCAACAACATTTTTCACAGAACTAGAACAAATAATCTTAGAATTTGTATGAAACCACAGAAGACCCAGAATAGCCAAAGCAATCATGAAAATGAAGAAGAAATTGGAGGTATCACAATCCCAGAAGTCAATATATACTACAAAACTGTAATAATCAAAACAGTATGGTACTCACACAAAATCAATGGAACACATAGATCACATAGACACATAGATCAATTGAACAGAATAGAGAGCCCAGAAATAAACCCACAATTATAGGGTCAATTAATCTTCAGTAAAGGAGGAAAAAGTATGCAGTGGGAAAAGACAGTCTCTTCAACAATGATGTTGGGAAAACTGGACAACTACATGCAAAAGAATGAAACTGGACCACTTTCTTATACTATACACAAAAAGAAATTCAAGATGGATAAAGACTTAAATGTGAGATCTGAAACCATAAAAATCATAGAAGAGAGCTCAGGCAGTAATTTCTATGACATTGGCTATAGAACATTTTTCTAGACACATCTCCTGAGGCAAAGGAAACAAAAGCAAAAGTAAACTATTGGTACTACGCTAATAGTGTAAGAATTTCTTCACAGAGAAGGAAAATTAACAAAGGTAAAGGACAACCCACTGAATGGGAGACAACATTTGCAAATGACATATTCAAAAAAGAGTTAGCATCCAAAAAATATATAGCACTGATACAAGTTAACGACAAAAAACCCCAAATAATGTGATTGAAAATGGGCAGGAGACATAAACACTTTTCCAAAGAAGATATCCAGATGGCCAAGAGACACATGAAAAGATGCTCAACATCACTCATCATCAGGGAAATGCAGATCAAAACCATGATGAAATATCACTTCACATCTGTCAGAATGGCTAAACTCAAAAGTACAGGAAATACCAACTGTTGGTAAAGATATGGAGAAAAAGGAACCCTCATGCAGTGTTGATGGGAATACAAACTGGCACAGCCACTATAGAAAACAGTATGGAGTTTCCTCATAAAATTTAAAAATAGAATCACCATGTGATCCAGTAATTTCACTTCTGGATATTTACCCAAAGAAAATGAAGACTCTAATTCAAAATGGTAAGCGCCCATATGTATACTGAAGCATTATTTACAATAGCTAGATTATGGAAGGAGCCTAAGTGTCCATTGATAGATGAATGAATAAAGGACAGGCAGGTATATTCATATAATGGAATATTACTCAGCCAGAAAAAGAATGCAATCTTGCCATTTACAGGATGGATGGAGCTAGAGAGTATTATGCTAAGCAAAATAAGTTCAGACAGAGAAAGACAAATACCAGATGATTTCAGTCATGTGGCATTTTAAAAACCAAAATAAATAAGTAAAGGAAAAAAGAGACAAACCAAAAAACACTCTTAAGTGTGGATAGCAAACTTATGGTTACCAGAAGGGAGGTGGGGGGGGTGGATGGGTGAAATAGATGAAGAGGATTAAAAGGGCACACTTCTCATGATGAGCACTGAGTAATTTATAGATTTGTTGAATCACTGTATTGTACACCTGAAACTAATATGACATTATATGTTAACTATACTGGAATTGAGATTTAAAATGTCATGTATAATGTGAATTCTCAGCTAATGGTCCAGTGGAATTGGATAATGCCTCATCAACTCTTTGAGTTGAAATATGGAAACTACCATAAGTCAAGCTTTAAAGGACATTTCCTATACCCTGAGTACTTTCTTAGTGATATAATGAAATGTGAGGAAAACAGATGCTGGATTGGTTAACCCCTCAGCCCTAGCCAGACTTAAATTTGTGTGTGTGTGTGTGTTTCTCATTTCAGTTTACTGTTTTAATATGTCATCTGTGCACACTAAATTCATTATGTAAAATGGGCTCAGGATGTTCCTCTTTGTTATTATCCCCCAGTGTGTCCAAAGGCAAGAGTCAGAGAAGAACTGGCAAGTAAATTAAAGGCCTTGGATTAGAGTGTATAGGAAACTAAATGGTGGCAGTGCATCTATCAGCCACACCGTTTGGCAATTTCAGTGCAATTACACTAGGCTCAGACACTAAATATAAAGTGTTATACAAACAGATTTAAAATGGGTGAGATGGAAGCCTATAGCACTTTTCTAGGATTAACACAACAGCCACTGTGAAGAGACAGAGAATCCCAGTGTATGTTCAATTTCTAAGAAATAGCAATTTGAGCAGAAGAAGCTCCACAGTGCAATATAATAACATTATTTTCCGTGTATAGTTTAAGACATAATGATTACTTCCCAAGAGGGCAGAGATCTTTGTAAAAGGGAAAGGTTATTGTGATTAATGCAGGAAAAGACCAGCTAAAAAAGGAAAAACGAGATCATCTAAAAAGAAAACTTCAATTCGTGAAAAAGAAAATACTTACACTATGTTGTATAGTTCATTGCAAAAACTGTAATGGGTGCCTTAGAGAAGGGATAAAATGATGAGGAAGGGAGGATCCTACTGGAGAAATGTTGGTTCAGCCTGAGATAGATCTGAGTGATGATAATTGATAATGAGACCCAGGAGATTTCACCCAATTTTACATAACAAGTTTGGTAAGCTTTTTTTTTTTTAATGTTTATTTATTTTTGAGAGAGAGAGAGAGATAGAGCACAAGCATGGGAGGGGCAGAGAGAGAGGGAGACACAGAAACCAAAGCAGGCTCCAGGCTCTAAGTTGTCAGCAGCACTTTCCATGGTGTGGGTAGCAAACTTATGTTTGCTTTTAGTTCTAAAAGATAGAGATTTGTTTTGAAATTGAAAAAAAAATTGAGTGATACACACTATAAGAAATTCAGTTTATTTTTAATATATTTGCATTATTCTTGTTGCAAAGAAGATTGGTTAGAGGAAAATTGATTAATGTTTAATAACACCTGCTTTTTATGATACTGCATGCTTAAATATAATCACAATGAAGAATCAGAGGGTACCTTACATTACATAATATGAAATATTTTAAAGAAAGCTAGTTTTGAATTCTGCTTTTTAGGTTTTTATTTATTTATTTAAAAATTTTTTCAACATCTATTTTTGAGGGACAGAGAGCATAAGTGGAGGAAAGACAGAGAGAGAGGGAGACACAGAATCCGAAGCAGGCTCTTGGCTCTGAGTTGTCAGCACAGAGTCGGATGCAGGGATTGAACCTACAAACCGTGAGATCATGACCTGAGCCAAAGCCTGATGCTTAACCGACTGAACCACCAGGTGCCCTTCTGCTTTAGGTTTTCTGCTTTAGGTTGTGCTTAAATCATAATTCAATTCTCAGAAGACCTTAAATCATTTAGATATATGTATATTATAGAATGTGAGGGCGACCTGGCTGCGACATCTGTCACTCCATTGATCGCCAGGGTTGATTCGGCTGGTCTGGCTGGCTAGGCGGGTGTCCCCTCCTCCCTCACCGCTCCATGTGTGTCCCTCCCTAAGCTGCACGCTCAGTGGAAGAGGATGACCTTCACCGATAGGGTAAGATCATTCTTCGGTAAAGAGTTCTTTGGTCAAGGGTATACAAGTAGCTGTGCTCCCTTGCTAGAACCTCCAAACAAGCTCTCAAGATATAGGTATGTTATATATAAGCATTCTCTAGCAATTTATGAAATCAGGGAAAAAGTTTAATCAACCCTATGGTTTCTATCTTAGTGATTTAGTTACTTAATGTCCCTAGCAACCTTGGTCAAGTCTTAGTTTGTAATTATTACAAAAGTTACAGACTTTTCCCCTCTTAATGGGGAAATAATAGTGAATATCTCCTCAACATCTCTCGTATTCTTCTTCCTTTTCTTTAACAAGTACTAGATCTACTTCAGGCCCTCATTATCTCTTCTCTGGTCTATAACAAGAACCTCTTAAATGGTCTTACTGCTTTCTGTTTCTTTCTTCTATCATCCAACCCACCTCCTGAGGACTAATCTTGCTAAAACAAAACATAGGTTATGTCATCTTCTTGCACAAAATACTTCAATAATTTCCTATCACAATCTGATCTAAGCTCAGATAGCTTGCTTTGATTTGCTAGGCCATCACAATCCAGTTCCTTCATATATTTTATATGTTCTAGTCAAAGTTGGTAACTTCTCTGTAAGCATTCCCACCTCCACACTTAAGCACTTCCTATCTGGAAAGTCTTCCCTATCATCTCTAGTTTCAGAAATCCTCATTATCCTGCAAAGTCTGACCTTAGCAAGTGCTTTCACTCTAACTCTACTATGTCCCAGCCCACCCCAGTCCAGCCAAGATGAAGTGAGTTCTTCTTCCTCTGAATTCCCAAACTTTTCTGTGAACTAGCCTTATAGAAGTTATCATTGTCTTCCTTGCATTATAATGATTTGTGCTATATGGCAAAGTCCTTGAAGACCAAGATCATATCTCATCATCCTTATATCTCTCCACAGTACCAGTGGCCTACACATTGTGTTGCCTAATAAATTCTGTTGCTTGGCAGATGTATTTAAAAAAAAATTTTTAATGTTTATTTTTGAGGGAGGGGCGGGGAAGGGGCAGAGAGACAGGGAGACACAGAATCTGAAGCAAGCTCCAAGCTCTGAGCTTTCAGCACAGAGCCCGACATGGGACTCAAACCCATGAACCATGAGATCATGACCTGAGCTGAAGTCAGACGCTTAACCAACTGAGCCAGCCAGGCATTTTGCTTGACAGATGTATTTATTGCAATATTGACTTGCCCAAACATTGCAGTTGCTATACATCTTATTGGGAGAAATTGGGGGCTTCCAATAACTTTCAGTTACTTGTTTTGAAACTCTATTCATTTTAGGCCACACTTTAATGTAAAAAATTTTAATTAGAGTTGATAAAACTGGACACAATATGAGAAGACTGGCAGAAAAGGAAATGCTACAGATTGTACTTGTGAATTTGTTGAGCTCAGGATAACGAAGCAGCATCTGTTCCAGAAATATCTACCAGTTAAGACCCAAGAAGTCAAACATACCTAACCATCCTGCATATCACATTTTTTCAGCAGGAGGTGCCAAGAAGAAAAGGAGCAATCTACCATCTGCTAAGCCATCTGTTTCATAAGACCTATTCCTTATTTAGTGCCATCAGAGTTTTCATTTCTTTAAAAAAAAAAAAAAAGATTAACATTGTCAAAGACCCCCAAATAAGAGCATATGATAACATTATCTAATAGCCATCTCAGTTAGCGGCAGCTTTTATATTTCTCAAAGTTGTTTCACTATTGAATTATGTTCTTTCCAATGTGTGTAGTATGGAAAGAGCACAGTCTATGAATCAGAAGCCCTGAGTCTGAATCAATCTCTGCTTCCTACTAACTTACCTAGGGCAGTTGCCTACATCTGACCTTAAACTTCTTTCCGTGTAAATGGACATAATATTTACCTTAAGGATGGGAGCTAAAATGTAAGCCCCTTGAGAAAGCAAGAATTTTCATCTGTTTGTTCACTGATGCATCCCAAGCACCCAGATCATTGGCACATAGAAGATGTTCAATAAATACTTGTTAATGGGTAATATCGAAATAAAATCGATACCTATTGAAATGCTTTGAAGAGTATTTATCCAAATAATAGAGTTTTAGGTTTAGGAGTGTGTCACCTAATTCATTTATCTTGTTTTATAGATAAGTAAACTAAGAACCAGAAAGGCTGACCTGCACAAGATCTTGAAACCACACAGTTGTGAAGCTAGCACAATCCAGGCTTCCTAAATTCTAGTTCAGTTCTCTTCTGTTGAACCACACCTTCTTTTTTAGATCATATGATCAGTCCATTACCTTAGTACAGTATTTTACAGACTTCAGTCCTGTGTGTACCACTTCATGTATTTTTGCAGTGTTTACATACATTATTATTTCCTTACTATTCTTTAGGTTGAGTTAAATCACTAAATGTAAACACTTTATCTGTGTCTTATCTTAAGCAATAATGCCCATGGAATAATTTGTTATTTCAAGTTTACAAGAAAATAAGTAATGTTTTCTTAATGTATATTAAAATGAAAAATGTACACTTAAGTACTATGTAAAATTGTTTTGCCTATCTGCAGTAGTACATGTTTCATATTAGGGAAATACTGCTTAGAACTAACTGTGATGCATTATTACTTTATATGAATATTTTTCATAGGATAAAATAGCAAAGGAATTTCTAATATAGTCAACTCATGACTTTTTATATTAAAGGAATATAGATAATTTAAAATATGAAAAAATTATAAATTTAGCTTACATTTTTTTCCCTCTTGTTCTGTCTCAGTGGAAATGGAGGGTAAGATTGTTGTGCTATTGTAGTGGGTATAGAAATTTCATAGCTACAAAGTTGGATGTGCAAAAATGGAAATTTATTTCTTTATAATTATACTTAGTTCTCCCATACCTGCTATTGGTGGAGAATTTAACTAGTCACTGAGAGGTTAATATAGACGCTTGGGAATTTTGTCTCATCTCTTTTTTTTTTTTTTTTTTCAATAAATACATCATCAAATAAGGGTCTTGTCTTTTCCCTTCCTCTTTCCTTTTTCCATGAGGAAATCTAAGGTCAGCTCAGAGTACAGTGAGTCGGTGGCAAAGAGGGTGCTGTCCTATCTGAGCTCAGGTTCTCTTTTTTCCTCTCTGTCCTTGCAGCTTCATTCCTTTTCAGTCCAAAGGTTTTGTTTTGTTTTTAAATATTTTTTCACGTGTGTCTCAAAACTAGACTTCTACATGAACATTCATTATTCCACGTTATAATAGTTAACGGTGTGCTTGCTATATGCTGAAACCACCAAGCTGTTAGTCTTTTTGGTATCAAAAATCACTTTTCTTTCTCCTAGGATCCCACCTCTTGAAACTGAAAACCTTTACTTTAAAGGCTGTTAGCTTTGTTATGGGCTTTTTGGAGGTAATAATGTGAACTGTAGAAATTTCTAATCCTAAATCATTCTTGTGATAATATGTGTCTCTGAATAGGGACAGGGTCACATACAGGGAAGTGGAGGAGAGGGAAGGCATATCAATCGACAAAATGCTTATTTCAATACACTATGCATTGTACAAATCCTTCATCTGTATATGCACTTTTAACTGTTCCTTTATATTATCTTTGTTTTTCAGGCAAAAATAATCATAATCCCTAATTTCTTTTTTCAGTTCTCATTTTTAAAATCCTTTAATCAATTTGCTGGCTCTCTGTGGTATCCTCATATTATATGGATACTACAGTTATAACATCTATACTTGTGTAGCCTTTTTAGTTTTGATTAGAAAACCTTTTCATATAAATACCTCTAATTTTTCCCTATAAATCTATTAGGGAGATAGTAATAGTCACAAAGACAAGGAAATTGAGGACAGAAAAATCTAATGATAAAGTAATGACATTTTTTTAAAAAAGTATAATTATGAAACACATACGTACATATTTATGGAGGACATGGGAAAAATATCTTATAATTTTGGGTTTTTTAAACTAATATTTGATTGATTAAAGTTATATATTACAAAATCTGTTTTTTATTAAGCCTTAAAGTTCAGCTTACTTTTTGCCATTATATTTTAAAGTCTAGTATTTTTTAATATAAAAGTAACATTTCAGTGTTTTGGGGTTAAAATTCAATTAACTCAGTTGTAACAGATTTAATTCCTCTGAACAATTTGTTCTATTAATAAACTTCTAAATTGCCTTAAACATTAACATTTCATTATTAAATTTAACATATTCAATACTTTAGCCTTCCAAATATCCAAAAGGGAAGATTTATAGTCCCAGTGAACAAAACTTCCTGACAACTTTAGCAACTCTTACAAACTTAATTAAACTTAGAGGGAAGCATTATGTTAACCATTCCAATGTTTTTTAAAAACTTAAAAAATTCTCCTATACCTGAGACCTTAAAATCAAAGCTTAATATGTCAGATTTTCTTAGATATTGTAAACATTTTATTTTAAGTTTATTTATTTATTTTTGAGAGAAAGAGAGAGAGAGTACAAGTGGGGTAGGGACAGAGAGAGGGAGAGAGAATTCTAAGCAGGTACACAGCCTGATACAGGGCTGGAACTCATGAACCATTTGATCATTACCTGAGCTGAGCTCAAGAGTCAGATGCTTAACCAACTGCCACCCAGGTGCCCCTTATAAACATTTTAAGTAATAAACATTATCTTAAAGCAAATGCAAAAAATATGAATACTAAGATTTTGTCATACTGTGTGGCTTCCATAGTTCACTATGTAGGTTCCTAGAGTTGTAAAGTCACTTAGCCAAGTTAAAAGGAACACATTTTACTAGATTAAAAACTTGATATTTTAATACATTTGCTTGGAGGTCAGATATTCTAGGTTGAATCTAAGGACCATAAAATTTTAGTATGATTGTGCCCAAATTATAAATGGGAACTCTGGAATCATTCTCATCATAGTTACTGTACCAGGGACCTGGAAGTAGACTTCCGCTCTCATCTGGGGTTTAGTCTTGCAACTCCTTACTGGTTCTTTAGTAGTCTTTTTCATGTTTTATCTTCATCAAATGATCATGTTCAATTTATATTATTAGACTTTGATTAGAGTTTGCGTTATTTTTTAATTCAAGGTCTTCTAGGGGTTTTGTTTTGTTTTGTTTTGTTTTTTAGATCTATAATAGTTTTAATTTATCTTGGTTGTCCCTCAGCCACAACTCTGTGGTCATTTTAATACCAGTTATTTTCAGTGTGCCATTTACTATTTTTTTTAATGCTTCATCAGACCTTTTAAGTCTATCAATAAGTTTTTTTTTAAGTTCAAACACAATTCCAAACAGTCTGTCTGTTCCTTTTTCTTTTCAGCACTGTAGAACTCCCTTCTAAAGGTCTCTGTCTCGGCAGCAGCCTGAATGACTGTTCTTTGGTCTAGTGCAAGCTGTCATCCTGAAATTTTCCTTTGTTGCTCTCTTGTTTCAGGTCCCTTATTTTCTGGGTTCCCAATTGTTCCTCTTTTTTTTTTATATGAATCCTCATTTTACTGAAACATGTAGTCTAATAGCTTCCTATTGCCTCCATACTTGAATTCTATGGGAAGAATTATCTCATTTCTTGTTATCCTACCCTGCCAGTACTGAGATGTCAAATTCTAGTCATTTTGTAAGATACTATTCCCTTTGGCTTTCCCTGCTGGAAGTTTGCTGACAATCCTTGTCTACTTGGTCTCCTCTAATGTTATTTTAAGGGAATTTATATTACATTTAACTGGAAGTTTCTACACTTCATTTTAAATTTCTTCTCTCTTACCACTTCTTTCTTATGACCAACCCAAAAGAAGTGCCTCACAGAGTAACTGCCACATATTAACCCTCAGTATTTGTTAAGTGAAAGACACATAGATGAGGTTGTTGATCTTCCTACATACTATGGAAGAAAAGACTTCACTAGTTTGTCAAAAAATGTATCGCATTATTTAGGTAGAAATTCAAAAGGCAAGTTTTTTTTCTCTTTAATTTTTATCAAGAGGCTATTGTTCGTAAGAATTTTTTTTAAAGGCATTGAGGGAACATTAAAAATCTGAGAACTGTATCAATAAGAATAAAATTTAAGTCATGTTAAATAGATGGTTCTTGTAAGTAAGTAAAAACTGACATAGGTACATTAGAAAACCCTAGTAATTCTTAATAAGTTTCTTAATTAGGAAAAAATAGCATGCCAATGGCAAACATTAGAATGACTAAACCTGAAGTTCCTTTGCTCTTTATTATGTGAAATGACCATATACTTTTTTTTTTGTTATTTTTTTTTTAGTGTTCAGACCAGGACTGTTCAGAAGTGAAAGGGAGGGAGGCCCTATCAATTATGCAGCAATTGGTGTAAACCAGAACTGTCCTAGGTGAACTGGGATAAGGGGTCTCTTTACTGATATTGTAGATAAGATTGAGGAAGACCTAGATATAGTACTTGCAGAAGAGAAAGTTAGGGTAAGGTTCTGGGAGATATCCAGGATATTGTGGATCTGTAATGTAAGTAAGATACAGGATTGCTATTTTAATAAATAAAATAGACTATATATTTAGTCTATCTGAAGGGCAATGTATTCAATGAAATTAAAATAATAGGTTTTTGAAGTTTGAGGTTCCTCATCAGAACAGGTTATAAACTTATTAGAAATAAAAGATTTCCCCCATTTAAAGTAGTTAATCAGTGTATCATAATGAGAAGTAATACTATATTCTAGCTTGGGAGTCTTCTCTACAGTGCCATCACTAGAAGTAAAGGAAAAGAAAAGAAAAACTTGAACCCTCTCAACCCCAAAAACAAAAACAAAAACCTCACCACAAAATGTAATTTGCCTCTTCTTCCTTGTATTATCAAAATAGTTCATTGTGCTATTCATAAACACTACTTTCATCTAGAACCAAATAGCACCCTTCATCTAGAACCAAATAGCAACCAAATACAACAAAATGTTTCTCTATAAACTTTGAAATTTATTATGACAATATAATTAAATAGATAATTTCTTGTCAATATAAATAACTTTAAAATATTAGGCAAACTTAGAACCATTTTTATCATGATTAGACATTAGCAAAACATTGATTTTTTTTGCAGTTTCTATTCTATTTTGGCCATTTGAGTGATGTTGAGTTGTGCTGCCTCATGAGTTTTTGGTTTGTCTTGTTTCTGAAATAGTTTTTTATTAGTTTAGTTTGGAGGGAACATTCTGCCACATGCCATACACACACACACACACACACACACACACACACACACACACACAATTGCCCCAAATCTAGATAGTTTAAAATATTTGTCAGTATTGCTTTCTGGTGACTTTACTCAAAGTAGTGATTAGATAAAATACTAAGATGGAGGAATTCATCCCAAAAGAAAGAACAAGAGAAGGTCATGGCCAGAGATCTCATTGAAATACATACAACTAATATCCCTGATCTAAAATATAAAAATTTTTAATTAGTTTTCTTTATTTTTGAGAGACAGAGAGAGACAGCACATGTAGGGGAGGGGCAGAGAGAGAGAGAGACACACACAGAATCAGAATCAGGCTCCAGGCTCTGAGCTGTCAGCACAGAGCCCGATGCAGGGCCCGAACTCACAAACTGTGAGATCATGACCTGAGCCAACGTCGGACGCTCACCTCACTGAGCCACCCAGGTGCCCCACCCTGATCTAAAATTTAAAACAACAATCATAAGGATACTAGCAGGGCTTGCAGAAAGCAAGAAGACACCAGGGAGTCTCTTGCCACAGAGATACAAGACCTAAAACTAGTCAGGCCAGAATAAAAAATGCTATAACCAATATGTGAAACTGGCTGGATATAATGGCCACAAGGGTGGAAGAAGCAGAGGAATGAATAAGTGATATAAAAAATAAAATTATGGAAAATGATGAAGCTGAAAAGAAGAGGGGGAAAAATGTTGGATCACAAAGGGAGACTTAGGGAACTCAGTTACTCCATAAAATGTAACAGCATTTGTATCATAGGACTCTCAAAAGAAGATGAGAGGAGCAGGTTTATTTGAGAAAATTATACCTGAAAATTTCCCTAATCTGGTGAAGGAAACAGGCATCCAAATTGAGGAAATAGAGAATTCCTATCAAAATCAACAAAAGTAGGCCAACACCAAGACATATTGTAGTAAAATTTGCAAAATACAGAGATAAGGAAAAATTTATAAAAGCAGCAAGGGAAAAGAAATTCCTAACTTATAAAGGGAAGATAAATAAGGTTAACAGCAGATCTATCCACAGAAACTGGGCAGGCCAGAAGGGAGTGGCAGAAAATATTCAATGTAATGATGGGGAAAAATATGCAGCCAAGAATACTTTACAGCAAACCTGTCATTCAGAATATAAGGAGAGGCAAAGTGTTTTCCAGACAAAAACTAAAGGACTTTGTGACCACTAAAGCAGTCCTATAAGAAATATTAAAGGGGACTCTTTGAGTGGGAAAGAAAGACTAAAAGTGACAAAGACCAGAAAGGAATGGAGAAACAACACTCAACAGTAATAAAATAGCACTAAATTCATATCTATCAATAATCACTCTGATGCAAATGGACTAAATACTCCAATCAAAAGACATAGAGTATCAGAGTAGATTAAAAAAAACAAGACACATCTATATGCTGCCTGTAAGAGATTCATTTTAGACCTAAAGACACCTGGTGACTGAAAGTGAGGGGATGGATAACCATTTGTTGTGCTAATGGACATCAAAAGAAAGCCAGAGTATCCATACTTATATCAGACAAGTGAAATTTTAAATGAAAGACTGTAAGAAGAGATTAAGAAGGGCACTATATCATAATAAAGGAGTCTATCCAACAAGATCTAACAATCATAAATATTTATGCCCCCAACTTAGAGACACCCATATATATAAATCAATTAATAACAAACATAAACTCATTGATAATAATACAATAATAATAGTAGAGGACTTTAACACCTCATAGCAACAGAGAGATCACCTAAGCAGAAAATCAACAAGGAAACAATGGTTTTGAATGACACACTGGATCAGATGGATTTAACAGATGTATTCACAACATTTCATCCTAAAGCAAAGGAATACACATTCCTTTCAAGTGCACATGGAACATTCTCCAGAACAGATTAATACTGGGATACAAATCAGGCCTCAACAAAAAAAGATACAAAAGATACAAAAAAGATTGAGAGCATATCATGCATAGTTTCTGACAACAATGCTATGAAACTTGAAGTAAACTACAAGAAAATATTTGGTAAGACCACTAATACTTGGAGGTTAAAGAACATCCTACTAGGAATAAATGGGTTAGCCAGGCAATTAAAGAAAAAATAAAAAATACATGGAAACAAATTAAAATACAACAGTCCAAAACCTTTGGGATGCAGCAAAAGTGGTTCCAACAGGAACATGTATAGCAATACAGATCTATCTCAAGAAGCGAGAAAAGTCTCAAATATATAACCTAACCTTACACTTCAAGGATCTAGAAAAGGAACAGCAAATAAAGCCTAAAGCCAGCAGAAGGGAAATAATAAAGATTAGAGAAGAAGTAAATGGTATAGAAACAAACAAATAAGCAAACAAACACCACAGTAGAACAGATCAATGAAACTAGGAGCTGGTTTGTTGAAATAATTAATAAAATTGATAACTCCCTAGCCAGAATTACAAAGAGAAAGGGAGAGAGAGAGAGAGAGAGAGAGAGAGAGAGAGAGAAAGAAAGGATCCAAGTAAATAATATCATGAATGAAAGCAGAAATATCACAACCAACACCACAGAAATACAATCATATATGAATATTATGAAAAATTATATGACAACTAATTGGGCAATCTGGAAGAAATGGACAAGTTCCTAGAAACATACAAACTACCAAAACTGAAACAGGATGAAATAGAAAATTTGAACAGACATATAACCAGTAAAAAAATTGAATGAATAATCAAAAATCTTGCAACAAACCAAAGTCCAGGACCAGATGGCTTCCCAGGGGAATTCTACCAGACATTTTTTTTTTCAACGTTTATTTATTTTTGGGACAGAGAGAGACAGAGCATGAACGGGGCAGGGGCAGAGAGAGAGGGAGACACAGAATCGGAAACAGGCTCCAGGCTCCGAGGCATCAGCCCAGAGCCCGACGCGGGGCTCGAACTCACGGACCGCGAGATCGTGACCTGGCTGAAGTCGGACGCTTAACTGACTGCGCCACCCAGGCGCCCCTCTACCAGACATTTAAAGCAGAGTTTATACCTATTCTTCTCAAGCTCTTCCAAAAAAATAAAAATGGAGGGACGTTTCCAAATTCATTCTATGAAGCCAGCATGACACTGATTCCAAAACCAGGCCAAGACCCCACTAAAAAGAATTATAGGCCAATATCCCTGATGAACATGGAAACAAAAATTGTCAAGAAGATACTAGAAAATTGAATTCAACAGTACATTAAAAGAATTATTCACCACAATCAACTGGTATATATTCATGGGTTGCAGGGCTGGTTCAATATTCACAAGTCAATCAACATGATTTACCACATTAAAAAAAGAAAGGATAAGAACATATGGTCCTCTCAATAGATGCAGAAAAATCATTTGAAAAAATACAACATCCTTTCTTGATAAAAACCCTCAAGAAAGAAGGTATAGAAGGAAATACTTCAAGATCATAAAGGCCATATATGAAAGACCCACTGCTAATATTATCCTCAATGGGGAAAAACTGAGAGCTTCCCCTGTAAGGTCAGGAACACAACAGTGACGTTCATCCACCACTGTTGTTCAACATAGTACCAGAAGTCCCAGCCTCAGGGCTCAGACAACAAAAAGAAGTAAAAGGAATTCAGATTGGAAAGGAAGAAGTCAAACTTTCACCATTTTCAGACAACTTGATATTCTATGTAGAAAATCTGAAAGACTCCACCAAAAAATGGCTAGAACTGATACACAAATTCAGTCAAGTTGCAGGATACAAAATCAACATGCAGAAATATGTTGCATTTCTATACACCAATAGTGAAAAGGAAGTCAGTGAATCAATCCCATTTAAAATTGCACCAAAACCCATAAGATACATAGGAATAAACCTGATCAAAGAGGTAAAAGATCTGTACTTTGAAAACTATAGAACACTTATGAGAGAAATGGAAGACACAAAGAAATGGAGAAACCTCCATGCTCATGAATTGGAAGAACAAATATTGTTAAATTGTCTACAGTACCCAAAGCAATCAACACATTCAATACAATCCCTATCAACATCATCATCCCTATCATCAACCACCAGCACTTTTCACAGAGCTAGAACAAAAAATCTTAAAATTTGTATGGAACTACAAAATACTCCTAGTAGCCAAAGCAATTTTGAAAATGAAAAACAAAACTGGAGGCATCACAATTCTGGACTTCATTCTATATTACAAAGTGATAGTCATTAAGACAGTATGGTCCTGGCACAAAAACAGACACATTGAACAATGGAACAGAATAGAAAACCCAGAAATGGAGCCAAAACTATAAGGTCAATTATTCTTCAACAAAGCAAGAAAGAATATCCAATGGAAAAAAGTCTCTTCAACAAATGGTGCAGGGGAAAACTGAACAGCAACATGCAGAAGAATGAACCTGGACCACTTCCTTACACCATACACAAAAAAATTCAAAATGGATGAAAGACCTAAATGTGAGACAGGAAACCGTCAAAACTCTACAGTAGAAGACAGGCAGCAAACTCTTGGACCTTGGCCATAGCAACCAAGAGACTTCTTACAAAGATATGAATAGACATTATACAAGACAAATACAAATTACCAATAAACTTACAGAAAAATGGATGCCAGAATCTTAATACTGTAGCCAGATTTTTTTTATTTAAAAATTTTTTTAATGTTTATTTTTGAGAGAGAGAGACAGAGCACGAGTGGGGAAGGAGCAGAGAGACAGAGAGAGACACAGAACCTGAAGCAGGCTCCAGGCTCTGAGCTGTCAGCACAGAGCCCGATGTGGGGCTTGAGCATATGAGCTGGGGGCTCAAACTCACAAGCTGTGAGATCATGACCTGAGCTGAAGTCAGACGCTCTGCCGACTGAGCCACCCAGGCGCCCCAACATTATTAAAACTTTTAACTCTCATGAATACCTATATAAAACACTTTGGCTAGGTCATCTAGATTTCACTACTAATTCTGCAAATAAAAATCATAGGGTGAATATCATAGAGTTATAAAATCAAGAGAAGCCACATTGTTATCTATGGGAACATGTCTTACCTCTACTTTATTTGCCAAAATCCTGCAATAGTGACTCTTATCTACATTTATTGTGCAGAGCCTTCTTTTTTTTTTTTTTAAATTTTTTTTAACGTTTATTTATTTTTTTGAGACAGAGAGAGACAGAGCATGAACAGGGGAGGGGCAGAGAGAGAGGGAGACACAGAATCTGAAACAGGCTCCAGGCTCTGAGCTGTCAGCACAGAGCCCAACACGGGGCTCGAACTCACAGACTGTGAGATCATGACCTGAGCCGAAGTCAGACACTCAACCGACCAAGCCACCCAGGCGCCCCGAGCCTTCTAATAAAACTTATAGCAGTCCACATTTTTGAAGAAATAAGTTCTTTACAATTGGCCCAAAATATGAAGCATTTATGTTTAGCTTCCTCTGAGTAATGCACATGTTAATAGTCTTACAGCTTTTTGTGTTTTGTTTTTTTTTTTTGGCTTTTGATCAGTCTTTATCAAATCCACTACAGGCTTCAAGTCCTCAGGTTTTACAGGGCAGGCAGAGCACATTTTAGTCTGTACAATTCATAGAAAGTTCTCACAGAAGGCAGTGAGAGAAAGAAGTTCTTTATTCCCTTTTAGCATCTTTAGTACTAGATCCAGGTATTTCAACAGTTAGAACACATGGAAATAACAGAACACAGGAAGGGGAAAGAGTAGCTTCCAACTGTGAGCTCTGTATCAAAACAGTTACTGGTAGTGAAGAAAGTTTTAATTACTAAATAATCAAGAATGCTGGATTCTTGATTAGAAATATGACCAGCCATCACAAACTAGTGGTCCTAGTGCCAAATTTAGCCTGCAGATATATGCATTTGGCTGGAGAGTATTTTTAAAACCTTAAACTTGAATGCCTTTTTAAGTTAGTCATATACATTGTAGCTCACCGTAGGCAGTACCAACATCTATATGCCTGTCTCCTGAAGGAATTTGGGAATGCTATATGCTTTAAACTTTCTTAATGTTTTGCTATGTAACAGTATTAAACTATAGTGAAACGGTAATCAGGGAGAGATGTTGGGAAGCAATCTTCCTAATCCTAATAAGAATGGATATTTGCAGAATCTTTCCAGATCCAGCCTTTGCTTTCTGAGATTTCTAAGCTTCCAAAGGGTTCATTAATCATGTAGATGTCAAACTACTATAGAATTAAGACCTTGAAAGAGAGAATGCATATGTTAAGAAATGCTAAATATGTCCTATCAGAGCTCCATCAACATCAAAAATAATAAATTCTTGTAAGTTACAGGATATTCAGAAATATTTCTGGCGTTAACCAGATACCTGTGCTCTACTCACCCTTACTTCTACTAAAGTTAAATATTGTCAAGATTCCTTATAAAAGAAGTTTTGAAGCTTTGAAGACGGGGAATTCATCCTCCAGAATTCATTTTGTTATAAGCAGTCATGATGAATCTGGGAGGAGGGTTATCAAGTCAAGGGCCATGCATTTAGTTTTCCCACTTGCCACACTTCAGCTGAGAATTTTCAGTAATTGTACCACATAGTCTACAATGTTTTAAGGGTTAAAGAAAATTCAAAGGTTTGTCTTTTTAAATTTTGGATTCTATGGCTATTGATTTGTCAATATTGACAGGATTGACTGATCTATTCTTACAAGATGAGGTGCAGCTTGGCTGACCCATTTTTTTGGGATGGGAGGATTAATGAGCTCCCTAAATCAAAACTTCTGAGTAAAGGAAGAATTTTGGAGGAATCACTAAGTATCCTAGTTACACAGTTGCTATTAATGACTGAATATTTTTTTTCTAATTTGGTTAACAAAGTGAGACAAAGAAAGAGGCAGATTATTCTATTGATTGTTTAAACATTTAATAATCTGGAGACACAGTGCTGGAAGCTAGGATAGATAGTAGCTAAGGGAGTGGGTTGTGTAGTTGGAGGACCAGGGATTGAATCCTGGCTACTTCATTTACAACCGATGTGGGTCTTGCCAATCTCTCTCAAAGTCCATCAGTTGATTCTACGGAGATGATAAGAGAGGGGCTAAGCATGTGGGATCCAGCATTAGACTGCTGGTTTAAGTTCTGCCATGTAATTCCAAGTTGTGTGATTTCATCCAAGGTATCTAACCTCTCAAAGCTTTAGTTTTGTCATCTATAAATGGAATTAATTAGAGCAAGGTTTGATTTATGTTAGTGAAAATCAAATGAGACAGTGCCAGGAAAATGATAAATGTGCAATAAGTGATTCTTTTCTTCTTCCTCCTCCTCTCCCTCCCTCTTTCATTTTGGTAGTAGCAGTGACAGTAGTAGTATGATTATCTTATCTCTCTTTGGTTTTGTTTTGTACTTGAAACCAATATTAGGGCAGGGTTTGTCTACCCAGCAACAAACATATGGCTCACATTTGCCAACTCTGGTAGACTCCACAGAGATTTTAAATTTTACCTTACATAGAGTTACAGATGAAGGTCAATGGCATAATTTCTCTGGTGAGAATAGAATTAGATATAGGGTAAAATCATGCTGACAGTCTCATTTAACATCAGGGGAAAAACAGCCCTTGAATTCAGGGAGCATACTCTAAAAGGGAAGATAGACAAGCAAAGACAATTGGGTGATTGGAGTGTTTTTTGGCCAGATCAAACACACCCCCAGTGGGGTAACACTGATGTAATATTTGAAGAGAAGGTATCAGCTATGAACTTTAGTTGATGAAAATATTAGAATTTGAGACTAGTCTCATACTCTGGTTAATTTTCTCTGCAAAGTCTCTAGCCTGTTGAGAATGGAATCTCCAACTTGGTGAAAGAACTGCTTTTTTGTTAAAAAGGGTTCATTTGTGAAAAACTGGACTGAATACGAAGTATTATTAATCCATGTTCCTGTGTCACCAACATAAAACAATAAAGGAGGCTCTTTTTTCCATGAACTAATTTTCTGCCAACCTTCAACTATCTCATTCAGTTTCCATGAATTCCAGGACAGACCTGGCACCTGGAAGATGCCCAGTAAATGTCTTTTGAATGAGTCACTTCCAACATTGACATGTTATTTTTGTAAGAACTTTACTTCCAACTTCTCCTCAAGTTTACAACTGGTCTAAAACAAGGTCAGACATAAATGTTTTTCTTAATTTCACACCATCACACAAGCTATCAATTTCTCTTTGTTTTTGTTTTGTACTTGAAACCAATTTTAGAGCAGAGTTTATCTACTTATCAACAAACTTATGGCTCATATTTGCCAACTCTGGTAGACTCCACAGTAATGGCTTTTTTATTTTATTTATTTATTTTTAATATGAAATTTATTGTCAAATTGCGTTCCATACAACACCCAGTGTTCATCCCACAGGTGCCCTCCTCCTCGCACCCCCCATACACCCTCAGTTTATTCTCAGTTTTTAAGAGTCTCTTATGGTTTGGCTCTCTTCCTCTCTAATTTTTTTTCCTTCCTTCCCCTCCCCCATGGGTTTCTGTTAAGTTCCTCAGGATTCACATAAGAGTGAAAACATATGGTATCTGTCTTTCTCTGTATGGCTTATTTCACTTAGCATCACACTCTCCAGTTCCATCCACGTTGCTACAAAAGGCCATATTTCATTCTTTCTCATTGCCAAGTAGTATTCCATTGTGTATATAAACCACAATTTCTTTATCCATTCATCCGTTTATGGAAATTTAGGCTCTTTCCATAATTGGCTATTGTTGAAAGTGCTGCTATAAACATTGGGGTACAAGTGCCCCTATGCATCAGTGCTCCTGTATCCCTTGGGTAAATTCCTAGCAGTGCTATTGCTGGGTCATAGGGTAGATCTATTTTTAGTTTTTTGAGGAACCTCCCCACCGTTTTCCCGAGTGGCTGCACCAGTTTGCATTCCCACCAACAGTGCAAGAGGGTTCCCGTTTCTCCACATCCTCTCCAGCATCTATAGTCTCCTGATTTGTTCATTTTGGCCACTCTGACTGGCGTGGGGTGATATCTGAGTGTGGTTTTGATTTGTATTTCCCTGATGAGGACCGACATTGAGCATCTTTTCATGTGCCTGTTGGCCATCCGGATGTCTTCTTTAGAGAAGTGTTTATTCATGTCTTCTGCCCATTTCTTCACTGGATTATTTGTGTTTCGGGTGTGGAGTTTGGTGAGTTCTTTCTAGAGTTTGGATACCTGCCCTTTGTCTGATATGTCATTTGCAAATATCTTTTCCCATTCCATTGGTTGCCTTTTAGTTTTGTTGATTGTTTCCTTTGCTGTGCAGAAGCTTTTTATCTTCATGAGGTCCCAATAGTTCATTTTTGCTTTTAATTCCCTTGCCTTTGGAGATGTGTCAAGTAAGAAATTGCTGCAGCTGAGGTCAGAGAGGTTTTTTCCTGCTTTCTCCTCTAGGGTTTTGATGGTTTCCTGTCTCACATTCAGGTACTTTATCCATTTTGAGTTTATTTTTGTGAATGGTGAAGAAAGTGGTCTCGACTCATTCTTCTGCATGTTGCTGTCCAGTTCTCCCAGCACCATTTGTTAAAGAGACTTCTTTTTTCCATTGGATATTCTTTCCTGCCTTGTCAAAGATTAGTTGGCCATACTTTTGTGGGCCCAATTCTGGAGTCTCTATTCCATTGGTCTTTGTGTCTGTTTTTGTGCCAATACCATACTGTCTTCATGATTACAGCTTTGTAGTAAAGGCTAAAGTCTGGGATTGTGATGCCTCCTGCTTTGGTCTTCTTCTTCAATATTACTTTGGCTATTTGGGGTCTTTTGTGGTTCCATACAAATTTTAGGATTGCTTGTTCTAGCTTCAAGAAGAATGCTAGTGCAATTTTGATTGGGATTGCATTGAATGTGTAGATAGCGTTGGGTAGTATTGACACTTTAATAATATTTATTCTTCCAATCCATGAGCAAAGAATGTTTTTCCATTTCTTTGTATCTTCTTCAGTTTCCTTCAAAAGCTTTCTATAGTTTTCAGCATACAGATCTTGTACATCTTTGGTTAGGTTTATTCCTAGGTATTTTATGATTCTTAGTGCAATTGTGAAAGGGATCAGTTTCTTTATTTGTCTTTCTGTTGCTTCATTGTTAGTGTATAAGAATGCAATTGATTTCTGTACATTGATTTTGTATCCTGCGACTTTTGTATTAGTTCTAGCAGACTTTTGGTGGAGTCTGTTGGGTTTTCCATGTGTAATATCGTGTCATCTGCAAAAAGTGAAAGTTTGACTTCATCTTTGCCAATTTTGATGCTTTGATTTCCTTTTGTTGTCTGATTGCTGATGCTAGAACTTCCAACACTATGTTAAACAATAGCAGCGAGAGTGGACATTCCTGTTGTGTTCCTGATCTCAGGGGGAAAGCTCTCAGTTTTTCCGCATTGAGGATGATATTATCTGTGGGCTTTTCATAAATGGCTTTTATGATGTTTAAGTATGTTCCTTCTATCCTGACTTTCTCGATGGTTTTTATTAAGAAAGAATGCTGAATTTTGTCAAATGCTTTTTCTACATCGATTGACAGGATCATATGGTTCTTATATTTTCTTTTATTAATGTGATGTATCACATTGATTGATTTGCAAATGTTGAACCAGCTCTGCAGCCCAGGAATGAATCCCACTTGATCATGGTGAATAATTCTTTTTATATTCTGTTTATTCAATAAATTCAATTCAATAAAATGTATATTCAATTTGCTAGTATCTTATTGAGAATTTTTGCATCCATATTCATCAGGTATATTGGCCTGTAGTTCTCTTTTTTGTTGGGTCTCTGTCTGGTTTAGGAATCAAAGTAATGCTGGCTTCATAGAATGGGTCTGGGAGTTTTCCTTCCCTTTCTATTTTTTGGAACAGCTTGAGAAGGATAGGTATTATCTCTGCTTTAAATGTCTGGTAGAATTCCCCAGGGAAGCCATCTGGTCCTGGACTCTTATTTGTTGGGAGATTTTTGATAACTGATTCAATTTCTTCGCTGGTTATGGGTCTATTTAAGTTTTCTATTTCTTCCTGTTTGAGTTTTGGAAGTGTGTGGGTACTTAGGAATTTGTCCATTTCTTCCAGGTTTTGTTGGAATATCCAGTTTGTTGGAATATCATTTTTTTATAGTATTCCCTGATAACTGCTTGTATTTCTGAGGGATTGGTTGTAGTAATTCCATTTTCATTCATGATTTTATGTATTTGGGTCATCTTCCTTTTCTTTTTGAGAAGCCTGGCTAGAGGTTTATCAATTTTATTTTTTCAAAAAACCAACTCTTGGTTTCATTGACCTGCTCTACAGTTTTTTTAGATTCTATACTGTTTATTTCTGCTCTGATCTTTATTATTTCTCTTCTTCTGCTGGGTTTGGGATGTCTTTGCTGTTCTGCTTCTATTTCCTTTAGGTGTCCTTTAGATTTTTGTATTTGGAATTTTTCTTATTTCTTGAGATAGGCCTGGATTGCAATGTATTTTCCTCTCAGTACTGCTTTGCTGCATCCCAAAGCATTTGGATTGTTGCATTTTCATTTTCATTTGTTTCCATATATTTTTAAATTTCTTCTCTAATTGCCTGATTGACCCATTCATTCTTTAGTAGGGTGTTCTTTAACCTCCATGCTTTTGGAGGTTTTCCAGACTTTTTCCTGTGGTTGATTTCAAGCTTCATAGCATTGTGGTCTGAAAGTATGCATGGCATAATTTCAATTCTTGTGAACTTATGAAGGGCTGTTTTGTGACCCAGTATGTGATCTATCTTGGAGAATGTTCCATATGCACTCGAGAAGAAAGTATCTTCTGTTGCTTTGTGATGCAGAGTTTTAAATATATCTGTCAAGTCCATCTGATCCAATGTATCATTCAGGGCCCTTGTTTCTTTATTGATCCTGTGTCTAGATGATCTATCCATTGTTGTAAGTGGGGTATTAAAGTCCCCTGCAATTACCACATTCTTATCAATAAGGTTGATTATGTTTGTAAGTAATTGTTTTATATATTTGGGGGCTCCCGTATTTGGCGCATAGACATTTATAATTGTTAGCTCTTCCTGATGGATAGACCCTGTAATTATTATATAGTGCCATTCTTCATCTCTTGTTACAGCCTTTAATTAAAAGTCTAGTTTGTCTGATATAAGTATGGCTACTCCAGCTTTCTTTTGAGTTCCAGTAGCATGATAGATAGTTCTCCATCTCCTCACTTTCAATCTGAAGGTATCCTCAGGCCTAAAATGGGCCTCTTGTAGACAGAAAATAGATGGGTCTTGTTTTTTATCCATTCTGATACCCTGTGTCTTTTGGTTGGAGCATTTAGTCCATTTACATTCAGTTTTATTATTGAAAGATATGGGTTTAGAGTCATTGTGATGTCTATAGGTTTCATGCTTGTAGTGACGTCTCTGGTACTTTGTGGTCCTTGCAACATTTCACTCACAGAATCCCCCTTAGGATCTCTTGTAGGGCTGGTTTAGTGGTGATGAATTCCTTCAGTTTTTGTTTGTTTGTGAAAACCTTTATCTCTCCTTCTATTCTGAATGACAGATTTGCTGGATAAAGGATTCTCGGCTGCATATTTTTTCTGTTCATCACATTGAAGATTTCCTGCCATTCCTTTCTGGCCTGCCAAGTTTCAGTAGATAGGTCTGCGACCAGTCTTATGGGTCTACCTTTGTAAGTTAGAGCCTGTTTATCCCTAGCTGCTTTCAGAATTTTCTCTTTATCCTTGTATTTTGCCAGTTTCACTATGATATGTAGTGCAGAAGATTGATTTAAGTTACATCTGAAGGGAGTTCTATGTGCCTCTTGGATTTCAATGCCTTTTTCCTTCCCCAGATCAGGGAAGTTCTCAGCTATGGTTTGTTCAAGTATACCTTCAGCCCCTTTCTTTCTTCTTCTTCTGGAATAGTAATGGATTTTTAAATTTTGCCTTAATTATAATTACAAATGAAGGCATATAAAAATATTTGAATCTAGTTGACATTATCTAATAATTTAATTAAGAAATCAGAAAAAATGACTCATTGGTAGGGATTAGAGATTGATATATCTCTAAAATAATAGAAGTTTCTGAACATAGCTATTTCTTTTCACTAAGCCAATCCATTTTGACAAAAATATGAAGCTGTATATTATACTGTATATAGCTGTATACTATAATTCCAGTATATTTATTTCCTTAGTAATTTTACTCCCTTTTAGCAAAATCATTGGCCTGTAATAGGCATTTCTTATCTATATTTTGCAGATTTACAAATTTGACAACCTATTTGTGTATTCTTTCAAACCTACCTTTCTGAGATCCACTGAACATGTATCCTTTGTGGAATTTCTGAAATTCATCACTTTTTGCCCTATCATCTTTGTTTTAAGCGGTAATTAGATGACATCTAAACTTGAACTGTAACTTCTTTTTTTTTTTAATTGACACACAATGTTACATTAGTTTCTGGTGTACAACATAGTGATTCCACAAGTCCATAAGTTATGCTACATTCACAAGTGTTACTACCATTACCATACAATACTATTACAATACCATTGACTATATTTCCTATGCTGTAACTTTCATCCCCATGACTTATTCATTTTGTACTAGGAAGCCTGTATCTTCTACTCCTCTTCACCCATTTTGCTCATCCCCTCACCACCCTCACCTCTGGCAACCACCAGTTTGTTCTCTGTATTTACAGGTCTGTTTGTGCTTTTATTTGTTTATTTTTTTTATTTTTATTTTTTTAGATTCCACACATAAGTGAAATCATGTTTCTCTGCCTGACTTACTTCACTCAGCATAATACCTTCTAGATCCATCCAGGTTGTTGCAAATGGCAAAATCTCATTATTTTTTATGGCCAAATAATATTCCATTGTGTATATATACCACATTTTCTTTATCCATTCATCTATGGATGGATACTTAGGTTGCTTCTGTATCTTGGCTGTTGTAAATAATACTGCAATAAATATAGGGGTTCATATGTTTTTTCAAATTAGTGTTTTTATTTTCTTTGGATAAATACCCAGTAGTGAAATTACTGGACTGTATGGTATTTCTATTTTTTTAGATTATTTTTATAATTTATTTTTATATTTTTAAAATGTTTTCATATTTACTTTCTGTATTGAGTTGATATTATTATTTTTTAAATTCCTGTATACTTCACATGCAGTTTTATATTAGTTTCAGATTTATAATATAGTGATTCAACAATTCTATACATTACTCAGGGCTCATTTGGTAAGTGTACTTTTAATCCCCTTCACCTATATCTCACATCTCCCCTACCCACCTCCCCTCTAGTAACCATCAGTTTCTTCTCTATATTTATGAGTCTGTTTTGGGGCACCTGGATGGCTCAGTCATTTAAGTGTCTGACTCTTGATATCGTCTCAGGTCATGATCTCATGGTTGATGATATCAAGTCCTGTGTTGGGCTTGGCACTGACAAGGGGGAGCCTGCTTGGGATTCTTTCTCTGGCTCTCTCTCTGCCTCTCCCCTGCTTGCTCTCTCTCTCTCTTTCTCTCTCTCTCTCTCTCTCTCAAAATAAATAAATAAACATTAAAAAGGTCTCTTTTTTGGTTTACCACATTTTAAAAATTTATTTCTTAAATTCCACATGAGTGAAATCACATGGTATTTTTATTTCTCTGACTTACTTTGCTTAGCATAATACCCTCAAGGTCTATCCATGTTGTTGCAGATGGCAAGATTTCATTCTCTTTTATGGCTGAATAATATTCCATTGTGTGTGTGTGTGTGTGTGTGTGTGTGTGTGTGTGTGTGTATATATATATATATATATATATATATATATATATATATATTACCTCTTCAATGGACTCTTGGGTTGCTTCCATAATTTGGCTATTGTAAATAATGCTGCGATAAATATAGGGGTGCACATATATTTTTCAGTTAGTGTTTTTCGTATTCTTTGGGTAAATAACCAGTAGTGGAAGATCATATGGTAATTCTATTTTTAATTTTTTGAGGAACCTCCATACTGTTATCTACAGTGGCTATACCAGTTTGCATTCCTACCAACAGTGCATAAGGGTTCCTTTTTCTCCACATCCTTGCCAACACTTATTATTTCTTGTGTTTATGATTTTGGCTATTCTGACTGGTGTAAGGTGATATCTCATGGTTTTGATTTGCATTTCCCTGATGGCTAGTGATGCTGAAGCATTTTCATGTGTCTGTTGGCCATCTGTATGTCTTCTTTTGAAAAATGTCTATTCAGTTACCTGCCCATTTTTTAATTGGGTTATTTGTTTTTTTGGTGTTGAGTTGTATGATTTCTTTATATATTTTGGGTATTAACCCCTTATTGGATATATCATATGCAAATTCTTCCAATCCATGAACATGGACTATCTGAACCATAACTTCTTAATCCCTTCAATATTTTATAGTTTTTAAGTATACACTTTTGATTTTCATTAAAAATTTTAACCATTTTAAAATTTCTAACTATGTACCTACCCTTTGTTTTTCCTTTCTATGATATGTCAATTTCTGGTGGCAGTGTGGAAGAACCGGCACATAGCACACTGTTCAGAAAAGTCAGTGATTAACGTACAGCATGGTGACTATAGTTAATATATGTACCATATAATTTAAGATTGCTAAGAGAGTAGATCATAAAAGTCTTTATTAGAAGAAAAAAATTTTAAATTTATTTATTTGAATTCAAGTCAGTTAACATATAGTGTAGTACTGGTTTCAGGAATAGAACCCAGTAATTCATCACTTACATATAACACCCAGTGCTCATCCCAACAAATGCCATCCTTGATGCCCATCACCAATTTAGCCCATCTCCCACCCAACTCCCCTAGAAGAAAAATATTTATAACTGTGTGGTGATGGATGTTATCTTATTGTGGTAATCATATGTAATATATACATATATCAAATCACTATGTTTTATGCCTAAAACAAATATAGTGTTACATGTCAAATATATCTCAATTAAAAAAAAAAGAAAATAAGAGAAACTGAGTTTAACTCTAATTTAGAATAATCCCAATATTCCCAATAATCCAAATATGTGAAGATTTAGTAAGCATCTAACAGCATTTGTTTTTAAGTGATTATTTCATCACTTATAGAGTATGAAGGGAAAAAAATTTTAAAAAGTTTATGATTTCCTGCTTAATGGAAGCAGCAGAGAAGAAATAATGCCACCAAATATTATTTACTTTTTGCTATCTACTATCCCAAGTTATTTACAATCATTATCTCATATAATCCTAATAGTACTTTGAGGTAATGTTTTCTTGCTTTATAAATGAAGGAATTAAGGCTCCAAAGGTAAGTTGCCAAAAGATACACAGCTAATAAATGAAGGAACTGTAATTTCAATCCAATCTCTGTGGCTCCAAAGACTGTGTTTTAATAGCTATATTGCGTTACCTTTCTCCAAGGACACTAAATGTCCATGATCCCCATACTTGCATCCTTTATTGCCTCGCTGCTCAAAGTATTGGCCATGTAAGTATTACTCCTGACCTCAGAGCTTATTAGAAATGCAGAATCTTAGGCCCTATCCTTAACCTACTGCATCAGAATCTTCCTTTTAAGAAGACCTCCAGGAGCTTTGCACATTAAAGATTGAGCATCTAAGACCATCCACACCTTATTTTCATTTTTAATCTTGACATTACAGGCTCATCTTCTAATAGTTTCAGTTTTACTTCGTTTTTTCACCTGTTCCACATTCATGCCTCTGTGACTTTGTGATTCCTGCAGCATGGAATGTCCTCTTTCCTTTATTTTCTCCATCTAATGAAAGCCAGCACATTCTCCAAGAGCTGATTGTTTGTTTGTTGTTTATTTCTGTCATCTAAATTCCAAAGTTTTCATAGGATTCACTCTTGGTGTTGTACATTCTATTGGTTTAGACAAATATGTAATGACATGTATCCACCATTCAAATATTATACAGAATAATTTCACTCCTTAAAAACTCTCTGTGTTCCACCTATGCATTTCTAACATCCTCCCCAATCTCTGGCAACCGCCGATCTTTTTACTGTTTTCATAGTTTTGCCTTTTCCATAATGTGATATAATTGGGGTCACATAGTATGTAGCCTTTTCAGATTGGTTTCTTTCATTTGGCAATACTAATTTAAGTTTCCTCTACATCTCTTCATGCCTTGGTACTTATTTCTTTTTAGCACTTGATACTATTCCATCATCTGGATATACCATAGTTTATTTATCCATTCATTTACTCAAGGACATCTTGATTGTTTCCAAGTTTTGGTAATTATGAATAAAGCAGCTATAAACATGTGTGTGCAGGTTTTTGTGTAGATATAAGTTTTTAATTCATTTGGGTAAATGCCAAGGAGGTGAAATGTCTGGATAGTATGGGGAGAATATTTTTAGTTTTGTAAGAAATTGTAAAACTGTCTTTCAAAGTGACCACCATTTTGTAATCCCAACAGCGATGAATGAAATTTCCTGTTTCCAACATCCCCTTGCCAGTATTTGTTGTCATAAATGTTTTGTATTTTGGTCATTCTAATAGATATGTAGCAGATTCTCATTTTGTTTTAATTTGCAATTCCCTAGGGATATATGATGCTAAACATATTTTCATATGTTTACTTGACATCTGTATATATTTTTCGTGAGCTATCTGTTTAGGTTTTTAGGTATGGTGAAACTGGAAGACATCATTGCCTTGTTCCCAATCATAGTGGGAAAGCTCTTAGTTTCTCACCATTAATATAATGTTTCCTGCAGGTTTTTGGTAGGTGATATTTCTCAAGTTAATAAAGTTCCACTCTATTTTTAGTTTTGAGATTTTTGTATCAAAAGTGGATGTTAGATTTTGTCTTTTTTTTCTATTGATATAATCTTTTTTTTTTCTATTGATATAATCATATGAATTATCTTCTTTTGTATGTTGATGTGATGGCTTGCATTAATTGAGTTTCAGATGTTGAGCCAGCCTTACATATCAGAGGTAAGTTCCTTTGATTGTAGTGATAATTGTTTTCTAACATTGTTGGACTCAATATTGCTAAGAATTTGTTGAGGGTTTTTATACCTCATGTTCATAAGGGATATAGGTCTATAGTTTTCTTATAATGTTTTATCTGGTGTTGGTGTTAAGTAATGCTAGTCAAGAACTGATTGTTTAAATACAACTTTTTTCTTTTGTATTCAGATCATTTGGAATTCATAATTCTTTCTTCTAGAATCCCACAGTCATTAGCATATATTTCCACTGTAGTCTCTGATTGCTTCACCTTGGAGAAGGACTGTCACATTTGTCTTCACATCCCTACATTCCAGCCAGAACACTTTCTTTGCCATTACAGGTGCTCAGCAAATGTTCATTGGCCAAATAGATAAATGGTATGAAGAGTTCATCTTTCCATGCTTTCTAGAAACTTTCAGTTTCAATTTCTTCTTTGATCTAAAGGTTATTTAGAAGCATGAATCTTAATTTCCAAGTAGTTAACTTTTTTCTGGTTACCTTTTAATTATTTCCATTTTTATTGAGTGGTAAATATAGACTCTGCTTTAAGTAACTTGTACATGATACAAACTTATAAATGGACATAAAAAAGAAGTATTTGGAAGATAAAAAGTTTTATATACATTTATGAAATTTAGCTTACTTTTATATTCAATTCTTCTGTTATATTATCATAAAATCGAATTCTGAAAGAGATGTTAATATTATATATACATAATAATTATATATTATCTAACGAACAAATATAGAGTTCCAAGCATTCAGATGAGTCCTGTGAATACGATGAGTTGTATTATTAAAAACTCCTTCTCTTAAACATTTTCACCCTCCTTTTAGACTGACATGCATTATAATATCAGTGTCTGAATTGTACTATGGTTTAACCTGATATTACCTTTAGCAGCATTTATGCAATAAACAAAGCATATTTCATTTGCATGGATGAGACAATCTGATCTTCTTTACCCCCACCCTCAAAACCCCCAACTTTCTTTAGGATAGACATGACATTATAGGCAGGAACTCTTTCTTCTGTTATGAAAATAGTAGCAATTCTCCATTTGCAGATGGTAGAGTGGTCTCAACAATCAGATCATAAATTTATAAACTGTAAAGGAGTAGCCGCTCTGGCTACAGAATTAGTATTAAAAAAAATGCGTGACTTTCTCCCCGTGTGTCTCTGTCTTCAACTGCCACCTTTGCTGTTCCTCAGCTCTGTGTTGTGAGTTGCTCATTTGGTATATCATCTATTTGTGCACAGGACAAGAGGGATGAAGCAAGGAGGCTGGTTTGGCTCAGACCATTCATTAGGATCTTTGGGGTCCAGGGTCTTTGTTCTTGGGCACCCTGGGAAAGGCAGTGGATGAAAAGACAAGTTGAATAAAGGGGAAGGTGTCTAGGATACAACTATGAGATGTGACCTTACATAATAATTGAGGAGAAATGTTAGCTCCCACTGCCTAATTGGGTTTGGTTCATTTTAAAATTCTGTTTACTTTAATTAGGTTCACTGCAGAATGGGAAGCTTGCTGAGCTTGAAAATTTCCTGTCTCACAAAATAATAAAAGAAAGTTGGCTCCCTTGGTGGGCTTTTTTTTTTTTTTTGCCACTCTTTTACTTCACTCCTCAGCCCTCAATAACTTTAGACATCAGTGGGACTCTTTCCTGAGATGATCTAGGTTAAATGAAACCTGTCATTAGGCATTTGCTTATTTCCTTGGAGTCAGCTCAAATAGGTATACATACCGTTTAATCAGCTCCTGAAAAGAAGCTGGGATGGGGTGAGGGTACCCACTGGAGACCTTTTCATTCTACATTCAACAAAAGAACAGCTGGTTTTTTAAGCATGTAACTCAATAATCTTCCTTTTTTTTTTTAATGATTATTCTCATGGCTTCTAATTCTATTTATTTATCTCTTCTCAGAAAGGATCCTAGCAAGAAACAAACATAACATGCAAATTGGATATCTTGAGTAGAGTTTAATAAGGTGATAATTTATAAAGGTATAGGGTCAGGATTTAGGGAAAATACAAGAGATAATATGGAAATCTGGGTGTAGTAACAGTGGTCTGTTGCTATCAGAAGCTATGGCCTTTAGTTGAGGGTCACAGTCTAACCCATGGAAACCTTGTGGAAGGAATAAATACCCAACCTCTCTTATCTCTTATCTTTGCTGGTGCACATCCCATTGACTGCACCCAACTGAGAGCAACAGTACAAGAGAGCTTGAAGTTGTTATCCTCTTCCCTTACCACAGAGCAGGGAGAGAATGGATCTGAAAGGGGCAAAGGGAAGATCATTAACATTCTGTCTGACCTCTGCTTTTCTGAATCTTTCATGGGTTCTGTTTCCTCCTCCTTCCCATTACACACAAGTGCTCTCTTTAATCATTGCTTCTTCTTTTTTTTTAAGTTTATTTATTTATTGAGAGAGAGAGACAGACAGACAGAGAGAGACAGACAGAGACAGAGAGAGAAAGCACAATCAGGGGAGTGGCAGAGAGAGAAAGGGAGAGCGAACACACCAGGCAGGCTCTGTGCTGTCATTGCAGAGCCCAATGAGGGGCTCCATCTCACAAACCACAAGATCATGACCTAAGCTGAAACCAGGAGTCAGACACCTAACCAACTGAGCCACCCAGGCGCCCCAATCATTGGTTCTTCTTACTCAAAGTTCTCTTCCTCGGTGATCTCACTGTTTTTCACTTTCTTATAACTACCAAGATTCTGTCAGTCTTTTCTAAAACTTCAGCTCTGTCTCTAGCTAGGTTGGTTTTTTATTTTTTTGAGAAACCAAAACCACAAAATAGGTCCTCTTCCTCTAGGGCCACCATAGCCCACTATATATATACATATATATATATATATATATATATATATATATATATATATATATATATATGTATATATATACCTCTTTTATGCTGTAAGGACTGTGGTAGTCTGCATATTATTCACCAAGAAAATTGTAGTCAACATAGAAAACAATATTTTTCCTTTCAGCATAACTAGGGAGGATCAGATATCTATTTTCTGATTCCATGCTGTTATGTTTATTTAGTTTGGACAGGGTATACCTACAACTGCTGGTATGATCAGTTAGGATACCTGCACATTATAGGGCATGCAGAAGTTGAAATTAAAAATAATTCCTGAGATATAATGTGCGATTAGAGCATAGCAATGACAACCATATACTGGGTAAATGTCAGTGACACTGTCCCAATCCATTGGCCTAAGTATGCTGACTCCAGAGCACATAATATTAATGCTTCACTATTCTGGATGTGGGAATTGTATAGAAAGGGAGGCATCAAAGTTGATGCCAAAATTTTGATTCCAAGTTTTGGGTAAAATGATGAGAAGGCAGCAAGTTTTGAGGGGAAGATGAAGAATTCCATTTGTATTTGTGCTATCTGAAAGGAACAGTTCATTAAGCAATTGGATATGGGAAGGGTGCAGGAAGTGTTGCAAATTTAGGAAAAAAATTACATCCAGAGAGAACGATTCAGGAGTCATCAGCATAGAAGTGGTGGTTGTAGCTGTCGTGAACTTGTCCCTCACAAGTATGTAGAATCAGACGGAAAGAAGGGCTTAGTTTTTATCATCTTCACTGCTACTATCTAATCCAAGATTCCAACATCTTGAATCTTTTGCAATATTCTCCTCTGTGTTCTCTATTTTGATTCTTTTTTTTAATTTTAAAAATGTTTATTTATTTTCAGAGAGAGAGAGGCAGACAGAGCATGAACAGGGGAGGGGCAGAGAAAGAGGGAGACACAGAATCTAAGGCAGGCTCCAGGCTCTGAGCTGTCAGTACACAGCCTGATGTGGGGCTCAAACTTGTGAATTGTGAGATCATGATTTGAGCTGAAGTCAGATGCTTAACTGACTGAGCCACCCAGGCACCCTGGATCTTTTTTTTTTAATGTTTATTTATTTATTTTGAGAGAGAGAGAGAGAGAGAGAGCACAAGCAAGGGAGTGGCAGGGAGAGAGAGGGAGAGAGAGAATCCAAGAAGGCTCCACACTATCAGTGAAGAGCCTGACATGGTGCTCTATCTCACAAACCATGAGATCATGACCTGAGCCCAAACCAAGAGTCAGACACTCAACCAACTGAGCTACCCAGGTGCCCCTTGGCTCCTATTCAGTACATTTTCCCAAAAATCCTGCAGTCCAGGTGATCTTTTTAAATGTAGGTCTTCAAGTTTAAAGCCATCAAAGCTTTCTCATTATAGCTGTAATAAAATCCAAACAAGTGCTTTGGAAGGTCTAAAAGACCCTGAATGTCTATAAGGCACAGGCTGGGACTTCCATGTAACTTTATTTTATATTGTTGTATTGACTCTGTTTAAATTTCATTCATAAGTGGAATTTAAGAAACAAACAAATGAACATAAGGGAAAGGAAAAAAGAGAGGGAGGCAAACCATGAGACTCTTAACTACAGAGAACAAACTGAGGGTTGCTGGAGGGGGAATGTGTATTAAGGAGGGCACTTGTGATAAGAGCTGGGTGTTCTATGTAAGTGATGAATTACTAAATTCAACTCCTGAAACTAATATTACTCTGTATGTTAACCAACTAGAATTTAGATAAAAACTTGAAACATTAAAAACAACAACAACAATAACAACAACAACAACAACAAAATAAATTTCTGGAGAACACCAAGCTCTATTCCACATCGGGGCCTTTGTTCCAACTCTCCATCTGCTTGTTCCTTTTTATCCTTCAGTTATCAGCTTAAATGCCATTGGCTCTGAGAAGTTTCCCCTGTCCTCCAAATGTAAAGAGTTCTCTGTCACTAGATCTTGTCCTTTGCTTCATAGTATTTGTCTGAATTTAGAATTATATAATGATTTGTGTGTTTACTTTTAAAATATCTACCTCTCCTATTGGACTGTAAGGACTCTACTTAATAGTCAGTGCCTACTACATAGTAAATACTCAATAAGTACTTGGTGAATTAATGAATCTATATTAATTCATCTATATTAATATATACTTCAATCATTGATATCTCTGTCATTTATTTATTCTCTGTATATCATATATTTTTCTGTCATTTATTTGTATGATTCTCCGTGCATGGGTACTAAGTAGCTGAAATTCTAAAGCTTCATTTTTTGGCTCCCTACAGGTACAAGGAGATTATTATTATAACTTTATGCAAGCAATTACAGATGAATTTCTGTCAAGATCAAATAAAGACAGCAACATTTAGATTGAAGACAGGAATGACCTTCTTTCTCTATGTTATATTTAGAAAAAACCTCATTTCCATAATTGGCTATGGTGTTGTCTCTAAATATTATGCAAACTACCTTGAATTCTTATAATGCAAGTTGGGTGATAATGAAAAATGAATAGCAGTGGCCCCAAAGACAAGGAATCCTCTGGGTATGATTTTTTTCTATTTTATTGTTTTAATTTTTTCCAATATACTTATGGAGCATAGTAAGAGTTAGCATTCATGAAATAGAGAAAGGTGGGGTAGAACCTGTTCTTTTACTAGATCTCTTTATTTTTTACTCCTTTTCTACTTGTTTTTGTTTCTTCTAGGGTAGATGGTGAGAGAAGGGCGAGTATAGGAAAAGTGAAAAATCTTATGTATAACCTGGCTGTAAAAGCCTCCTAATAAAGAAGGCACTGTGCAGCCAGTGTATCCAGGCTGAGCTCTTGTGACCCACCCTCAGCCTCTACCCCTAGAGATACATAGCCTCTTCCTCTCTATCCTGGGTTTCTCTGTTCCTGGCAGAAAATTAGATTATGAGGGGTAGCTCGAGTCTGGTTATCTTTTGTGGTTTCCCATTCGCACATAGGAACTGACGGTTTTGCCTTAACAATGGACGATAAGTAGGCTGTACCCTCTCAGCTCCTTCTCTCTTTGCCACCATCATGGGAAGCTCTAGTCACCTTCATACTTTTCATGTGGGAGGCAAATATCCATCTTCCTGTTCTGAAATATTCCCACATGCCAGGGGTCATATATCAGTTGTCTTAGAATTCCAGTTTTGGTGGTCATAACCTTGGTGGTCTGGGTTTTATGGTTCAGCAAAACCCCACTCCCAGAAGTGAGATGTTCGTCTCCCCTTTCCTAAGGTTCTTTCAGTCTTTTAAGAGTTGTTCTTTAGCGATTCTTCTACTGGGGGAAGAAAAGAAAGCCAATGTGCTTTCTACTTTTATGAATCCCCTTGCCAAATATTCTCCATTCCTTCATCTTCTGCCCCTTACAGTTTCTTCTCAAAATAGTACCCAGAATAATCCTTTGAAGAACTCAAGTTAGATTAGGTCACTTCATTGCTAAGAATTCTCCAATATTTTCTCAACTCATTCAGAATCAAATTAAAGGTTTTTATCTTGGCCCATATTTCCCCTTTCATCTGTCCCTCACTATTTCTCTGAACTCATTTCTGCTATTCCTTTTCTTTAGCTCATTTTGCTCCTTGCTTTTCCTTGAACACACCAGTCTAGCTCCCTTCTACAGAAATGTTCTTCCTCCAAGCATCCATTTGGCTATCTGCTTCTTCTACTACTTGGATGTCATCTTCTCATAGAGACCTTTGCTGACCACCTTATCTGAAACAGCCCTCCCCTTCTTCTGGCATCTCAACAATGCTGACAGTGAATATCCTGGTGGGATTGGGTTTTTTTGTTTTTTTTTTAGATCCAAAGCCATTATTTATTTACTTTAATCTAAAGTTATTATGTGAATTTTTTCACTCTATTGATTTTAGTGTATCCATTTAGCCCATATGTTCTTGAAAAGGCAGAATCATGACCCTTTTTATTAGTTCTACAGAAAATAGGTACTGAATAAATGTTTTTTTGAGGTTTGGAAAAAAATCCAGATAGACTGAATAGTTTTTGAAGCTCTCTAAAAGCTCACTCCAGGACATGTAAGTTACTGATTTATACAGTTTGGTTATTGAAAGTTATGATGAATTTTTAGTGAGCTTCCTATTCTGTGGTTTCTACTCTAACCCTTTCTTAATAACACTGTCACACCACAGTTTCTAAAGGACTGCTTTATTCACCTTCCTCCTTTGCTTAAAACCTTCAGAATCATGTGTATGTGGTTGTATGTGTGCATATGTATGCATGCATGTACATGTTAAGCAAAACCTTGCTTGCTTCCCCCCTCTTCCCTTCTACATCTCTCTCTCCCTCCCATCCTCTCTGCCATGCCACCTTCCTTCCTTCCTTCCTTTTATTACTATTATTTAGTAAGCACCATTATATATTATATTTTTGGTATTTTACCTACAAAATGTCCTTATAACCCTTACAACACATTGCAAGGATCTATTTTATTCTCATTTTACAGATGGACAAAATGGGGCTTATACTGGTTAAGAAGTCTCTCCCAGTTTACCTAGCTAGTAAGTAATAGAATTGCAACTAGAAGCCAAATCTGTCTATTTTAAAGCTGCTGCATCAATGTTTCCTCAATCAGAGGAAATATAAAAAATACTTTTGTTTGTGTTTTATTTTTTTACACTTTTTTATTGAGGTTTGATATAGCTACACAAATATTAAGTGTTCAGTTCAATGAATTTGTATATATATGTTCATCCAGGTAACTATCACTTGAATCAAGATATACGTTTTCAGTCCCTTTTTAAAGATAAGAAAAATTTTCACAGATGGTCAGTGCTGATTTAAATTATTTTTATTTTATTTGTTTTAAGAATGATTTTTTTAGATGTTTATTTATTTTTGAGAGAGAGAGAGAGAGAGAGACAGAGTGTCAGTGGACAAGGGGCAGAGAGAGAGGGAGACAGAATCGGAAGCAGACTCCAGGCTCTGAGCTGTCAGCACAGAGCGCAATGTGGGGCTCGAACTCACGAACTGTGAGATCATGACCTTAGCCGAAGTTGGACACTCAACTGACTGAGCCACTCAGACACCCTAAATTATTTGTATTAAAATAAAAAAAGTTAGGGGCGCCTGGGTGGCGCAGTCGGTTAAGCGTCCGACTTCAGCCAGGTCACGATCTCGCGGTCCGTGAGTTCGAGCCCCGCGTCGGGCTCTGGGCTGATGGGTCAGAGCCTGGAGCCTGTTTCCGATTCTGTGTCTCCCTCTCTCTCTGCCCCTCCCCCGTTCATGCTCTGTCTCTCTCTGTCCCAAAAATAAATAAACGTTGAAAAAAAAAATTAAAAAAAAAAATAAATAAAGTTATATATAATCCATTTGTGTTTGTAGTTTTTGCATAAGAATAAAAACAAATTTTATAAATTTAATATGAATGAAACTGAAAATGTAGCAAAATTTCAATTAGCATAAATTTAATGAGACAGATAATGTTGTGGTTTGCTAAAACCACATCTCTGCTCAACATGTGAATATAGTGTTGATCTTAGAGATAGGTCTTTTGTTTTTGTTATGCCTGTGTCATTGTGTGGTATCATTTTTTCCCATTTGAATTGCTTCAGAACCTTTACTCATACATTACTCTGTGACACCATTAAGACCTTGTTTGGTGTGAATACATCATTTATGTATCGAGTCAACTTCTATTTTTTTCTCATGAACCCTCAATAATTAGAGTAATTAGCACCAATATAACCACATACATACACAGGTATGGGCGCTGAAATCTTTTGTCGATACTTAGTATTGAGGTGGCCACATGGATAAATCTACAATAACTGTAAATATTTGCTTATATAAGCAAATAAATGAAAAACAAAATTTAAATTTTTTTTTTTGTAGAAAGCTTGTGGAGATAACTTCTTGTAATTGTGAAAGTGTGAAAAGCCATGGATCACAGTGACCATATCATTTTGGAATTTGTGAAACCAAAGAAAGGGAATTAGGGAATGTCAGTAACACTAAGTCATGCTAAGTAATGATAGCTTTGCTTATTGAACAGTTACAATATACAAGGCACTGTACTAAGTGTTTTACATTGTCTCTAATCCTCACAGAAACAATTATCCCAGTTTTAACATGAAGAGACTGTGGCTTAGAAAGATGAAGTAATTTGCCCAGTATCACAGATAATTAGTAGAGCCAGATTTTAACTCAGGCAGTCTGCATTTAGAATTATGTCTCTAAGAATGTAGATTTCAAAGACTTTTTAGAAAACATAAGCAGACTACCTTAACCAGTGAATTTGAAAGAAATGTCTCAGTAATGACAACAGGCCTTCACATGATATGTTGACTTTACAATTTGAGATTACTCCAGTGATGGAGGAAAGAGAGGCACCAAATAAACCTATGTGGTACACAAGAATTGAGTAATATGGAGGAAGAGTGCCAGTGGTGTTTGTACTTATTTTTCTACTTGCACTTTATGATCTTTAAAGAAAAAATGTAGGAGATTAAAATTTCAAATTTCAAAGGGATACCTTATCATTTAGGATTAGGTTTGGCTGCTAGGAACTTAAAGTTATAGTATCTTAAATAGGATAGAAATTTCTTTTTCTTGTTAAACTGTGAAGGTGGCTAATCCAGAATTTGTATAGTGTCTGTATTTCATAAAGTTCTTATGACCCAGCCTTCTTTATGGTTCTTTTACGTATAGACACCATTCTGAAGGTCACCTCATGTTCCAATATGACTTCTCTAGTTCCAGCTATCACATGTATGTTCCACCTACCAGGCAGGAGAAAGGGAAGAAGCACATATCTGTACTCTAGAAAGATACTCTTAAATTGCACATACTAGCTCCTCTTACTTCCCTTGGTCAAAATTAGTCAGATGGCCACACCTAGCTATATTGAAGGCTGGGAAATAGAGACTTTAGATAACTGTGTTTCTACCTAGAATTTTGGAGTTCTATTAGTAAATTAAACAGAGATAGACACATATTGTGGGGCATCTAGCAAATTTTGCCACATAGGTATAACCAAATTCAAATAGAAGAGTAACAGAAACCTGTAATAATAGTGTCATAAAGGATAAAAGCCTAGAATAATCTGAAGCACCTAAAAGATTTGGCTTTTGATTATTTAAAATTTTTTGTTTATTTTTAGAAAAGTAGAAAAACAGGTGATAGTTCTCACTTGGGGAAAATTATAACATTAATAGGTGATGGAAAAATAGTAGAATGAGTCCTCTATTTTTTTCACCTCTTCTATCAAAACTTATTATTAAATTGGCAGAACACGCTGATGATAAATTGAAGGCTCAAATAATATAGCACCTTGATTGTTGCCCTCATTATTGTTTTCCTGCATTATCTCAGCAACCTCCTTTAAAAAGTTCTTGTTGTTTCTTGGCATACATTTCCTTCCCTCACTTTCCAATCAAGTAAAGAAGACCACTTTTTTACTCCCAAAAATTATTTCTGTAAAAATAAATCCTGTCATTCCCCTACTTAAAAACATTTTTTTTTTGGTTCTATATACTTTATAGAATTACACCTAAACTTATCATGGTACATAAAGCCCATCATGGTACGTTGTGAACTTTCATCTCATCTGTCTATTCCTTTCATGGTTTTTGAAACTTTTCAAAAACTTTGCTAACCTTTTTAGTATTTCCTGAATTTTGGATCTACTAATCCTTTTGTGCAAATGCTCCTCTGTTTTGGGGAAATTCGTGGACAGTTTTAAGACCTAACTCAACTCACATGTCTCCACCTTTTTAAAGCCATGCAAAGGTGGATAGCTTTTCCTTTGTATCCACATGGCATTCTGCACATATTTCTATTGCAGCACTTGTCATATTGTAAGTAAATGTGTATTTATTTACATGTATTTCTTCTCTGCTAAACTCTAAGCTTCTCAGGAGAAACAATTTTAAACATATTGCTCAGCACTTAGTGAATGTTCAAAATGGTTATTGACTGATTGACAAGAGTATGCAGATGGTTTACATTAATTCAAGTCCTCAGGGTCAAATGAAATGCATGCTAGAGCAATTGTGATTTAGGAACTATTGCCAGGTATCTTGGAAGAATTTTGAGTAGTGTAAGTATCAAAGGACTAGAGATAGGCAATATTCCAGTTTTCATAATGGGTGTAAAAGTATGCTAGAAGTCATAGACTCACAAGCTTTAGGCCATAAAGCACATTATTAGATAGATGACTTGTGAGTATTTTAGAGAAAATACTGAAAAGTACATTTCTATTGTTATATTTTAACCCTGCCTACCTTTATAAAGTATTAAGAGGCAGGTGTTGATTCCTAGGAACCTGTAAATGTTTGCTTAGGACAAGTAAAATTGTGTGAAACTCTTTTCCTGTTTTTTTTGTTTTTTTTTTTTTTTTGAAACTTACTGAATCGTGGCTATATATTCTGTAAGGCATTCTGTACATATTTGATGTCCCTCATGTACTCTCTATTGTGGTTTTATGTGGATCAGATGATGCATATTGTGTATTGAAAACCACAAGGTTTTCTGTATTTTCTGTATTCAGGGTTTCCCTACTTTCAGTCATTTTTTTAACACTTTAATATTTTTTTTGCCATATTCACACAGCATTTCTACTTTTAACATTTATTTATTTTTCAGACAGAGAGAGAGAGAGAGAGCATGAACAGGGGAGGGTCAGAGAAAGAGGGAGACATAGAATCTGAAACAGGCTCCAGGCTCTGAGCTGTCAGCACAGAGCCCGACGTGGGGCTCGAACCCACAGACCGTGAGATCATGACCTGAGCTGAAGTCAGACACTTAACCGACTGAGCCACCCAGGCACCCCTCATTTCTACTTTTATATACCTAAAATTTTTCTTTAAATAAACTTGTTGCTTAAAACTTAAACTTAACCTTATTCTAAAAGAAAATATCTATTATGTACCAGTGATAACTTTTCTAATATACCCTATAATGCATACATAACAGTGAACAAAAAAAAAATGATGGCCCTATGTCATCTTGAATGCAACCATTATGTAATTTTATCACATTTTATGCTGTAATCACTAAATGAAATATGGGAGGTATTTAGGGCTAATTCGAAGTACCACTGAGTGATTTTTTTGTCCATTGCATCATGGCATGGTGCACAATGGCAGTTGATTAATGGATTGATATCAAGTTGGAGGGGTTGTTTTGAGTGACAAATTACAAGGCTATGACCTTTGTTCTAACCTGATTCACAATTTTATTAGTGACCTGAAGACATAGGGGTGAATGGGTTCAGTTGGAAATCGCTTCCAGGGGTAATTAATTTACTGGATGATAGAAAAGGTTAAAAATTTTTGGCAGGTTTGGATTATAGGCAAATAATAGTAGCATGGTAGGAATTAATGTGGAGAATACACAATTAGATTAAGACAGATCAGTGTTCACATATAGAAAGGAGATGATCTGGCAAAATTACTTTGGCATTTTAATTGGCTCTAAACTCATTAGGAGCAGAAAAGTTTCTATAAATGCCCTAGAAAGTAAATGCAAACCTAGATTTCAGTCATGAAAGTAATGACTTTAAAATCAAGTGTCTTGGGGCACCTGGGTGGCGCAGTCGGTTAAGCGTCCAACTTCAGCCAGGTCACGATCTCGCGGTCCGTGAGTTCGAGCCCCGCGTCGGGCTCTGGGCTGATGGCTCAGAGCCTGGAGCCTGTTTCCGATTCTGTGTCTCCCTCTCTCTCTCTCTCTGCCCCTCCCCCGTTCATGCTCTGTCTCTCTCTGTCCCAAAAATAAATAAACGTTGAAAAAAAAAATTAAAAAAAAAAAAATAAAATAAAATCAAGTGTCCAAATTCAGAGAGTTAAGCATTTTACAGCTGATCAATCTATATCTGGAATATTGTTAATTCCAAGATATTATCCAGAAAGATTATACAGCTGGAGACCTTATCATATGAGAGAGAGAGTTGAAGGAACTGGGCATGGTAAGCCTGAAGAAGAAAATTTTAAGTTGGGGCATAAGAATTGTTTTCAAATGCAGTATTGGAAAAGCTTTTAACGTAGAAGAAAAATTTTATTTATTCTGCATCGCCTTAGTAAGTAGATTTGACTTCAGCTCAATAAAAATTAAAATAATTGAACAGTCAGGGATGTTTCCTCAAGGGAAGGAGCAAGCTGCCAGGATTGCCATATGGTCATATTTGGGGGGTGTGTATAATGTGTCTAAATTGGCAGAGAGGTGATCTTTTAACTTTATATGATTTTAATTTTTACGATGATCACGCCATCAGAAAAAAAGATAATTCCCTTTGAAAAGTGAAATTTAAAACTATGTGAGAAGGGGAGTGGTTGGAGGAGACTTGTACTTTGTCACCTAATACTTGTGTATTTTTGACTGCCTCCTTAACCTCCCTGAGCCTGAAGACCCTCTTCTAGACAGTGGGAATAATAGCACTTTTCATGCTCGATAGTTGTGAAGATTCAATTAATGCTATGAATGAAAATTCCTGACACAGTAGGACTTAGGTGTATGTAGTTTTCTTTTTCTTTTCTTTGGTCTTGATTTTACTGTTGGAAAGGACAACCAAAAACTAGTGGGAAGCTGGAAACTTAGTCCTAATTTTGGACCTTAAACAGGTAGTCCTAACTTGTGATTTGGAAGTCATGTGGTATGGGAAAAGTAATACAGAAGAAAGAGAATATATGTGTGTGTGTGTGTGTGTGTGTCTGTATGTGTATGTATTTAGTCACTTCTGGGAGCCCTTGTAATGTCATAGTACAGTCTTCACAGATGAGACCTATATTCATTATTTTCTTGCTTGTCTTAATGGCCAATCACTGAGCAATAAATCTGTGGGCCACATGGCCTATTCAGTTTAGCTGCAATATGGATGAAATTATGAAATCATCCATTTCACATCCCTGTTAATTGAGCTTTTATAGTAATCAAATTAGGTAGTTGTTTAATGATCCAATTAACTGTTCTACAAATTGATGCTTAGATTACTTCGTAGAGCTCTTACCTAAGCTAAGTACATATACTTGAAAGTTTAAGCTAGCTTATTACAATGATACTCTCAGCTTTGACTAACTTCGAGGGAAAAAAAGTAAATGAAAGGAGACCTCAGGCAAACAAATCATCATTCAGTCCAGGCCAAGAAAAAAAAAAAGTCTTGGCAATTCATTAGACATCACGTCTTCATTTTTAGATTCTATATTTAAGAAGTTAATATCATTTTTTCAAAAGATTATTCTCCTACCTCGATATACTGCCACCAGGTAACAATAGCTGCTACTGTTGTTAGTTCCAATCTTTCCAAAATGAAAGATTTAAGTTCTAGAACCATTCTCTAGGATTTCTAAGCAGTAGTGTTCTTCTTGTATCTCTATGATTTATTTTTCTGTGTATTTTTCTTTTATCTAAAAAATAAGCTCTGCTTTTGTCAAGCTTAAACAATGTTAAACCACCACTATTTTAAAGATGATAACTTAGATCTATGTGTCTGTTTTTGTGCCAATAGTACACTTACTTGATGATTACAGCTTTGTAATACAGCTTGAAGTCCAGAATTGTGATGCTTCCAGCTTTGGTTTTCTTTTTCAACAGTACTGTGACTATTAGGGATCTTTTCTGCTTCCATACAAATTTTAGGATTGTTTGTTCTAGGTTTGTGAAGAATGATGGTGGTATTTTGATAGGGATTACATTGAATGTATAGATTGCTTTGGGTAGTATAGACATTTTAACAATATTTGTTCTTCCAATCCATGAGTATAGAATGTTTTTCCATTTCTTTGTGTCTTCTTCAGTTTCTTTCATAAGTTTTCTATAGTTTTCAGCATACTAGGTATTTACCCAAAGGATACAAAAAATGCTAATTTGAAGAGGCACATGCACCCCAATGTTTATAGCAGCACTATCAATAATAGCCATATTATGGAAAGAGCCCATATGTCTATCGACTGATGAATGGATAAAGAAGATATATACAATGGAATACTACTTGACATTCAAAAAGAATGAAATCTTGCCATTTGCAATAACGTGGATGGAACTAGAGTGTATTATGCTAAGCAAAACAATTCAGTCAGAGAAAGACAAATACCGTATGATTTCACTCATGTATGGAACTTAAGAAAAAAAACAGATGAACATAGGAGAAGAAAGGAAAAATGAAAAGGGAGTGGGAGGCAAATCTTAAGAGACCCTTAAATACAGAGAACAAATTGATGGGAGGTAGGTGGGGGGATGGGCTAAATAGGTGATGGGCATTAAAATGGGCCCTTGTTGGGATGAGCACTGGGTATTAAATGTGAGAGATGAATCACTGGGTTCTGCTCCTGAAACCCAATAGTACAATGTATGTTAACTAACTTGATTTTTAAATAAATAAATTTTAAAAGAAGATGATAACTTAGAAAAAAGTATAGAGGTAAATGTTTAAGGTACAATCCATTACCTTTCTCAGTAATCCTTCACTATTCTTCCATTAGCCCACAAAATTTTTAGCTTGAAATGAGAGCACTTGCGGTCATGTTCCCTCTTTGGAATGTCTTGGTCTCAGTGTCTGGTTTTTCTCAGCAGCTAATGAAAAACTGCTTCAGGAACAAGCAACCTATTGGTCCTTTCTCTTTTCCCTTCCCCAAGACTATTACATTGATCACAGAAAAGGTTTAGTTTGCCTTTATAGTTTTGCTAGTTTGTAACCCCCTTCTTATTTTTCTTTAATGCATGCTAATAGCCAATTATAAACTAAATTCCTTTCTCAAAAATCAGCAATTGAGTTAAAAAAAAGCAACCCTTGGAGGTTATACTGGCCTTCCTCCGTAGATTTTTAGTTTAAATTTTTAGTTTAAATCTTAATATATAGTTTCTTTGCAATTTCCAGAAAACGTATTTGTATTACCAAAGATGGATTATAGTAATTACCACTAATTTCCGTAATCAAAATGGATATAATTTTCTTGGGAATGATGACTTTAATTTTTAAAATTCACTTGCCAGCATCAGTAATCTTCACACTGGTGAGGGTAGAGTTAGGGGAGGGAAAGAGGATAAAATAATGGAGATTGTTGTGGTCCCAGTTTGCATTTTCTTCTACAGTTACTAATTGTTTGACAGTTACAAAAGGTTTTAGAATATGAACTCTGCAACTGTATTTTTAAGGTATTCATTAAAACCAGTTATGCAAGTCTCCTGGTGCTTGCTCTGTTGCTCAGGCACCTAAATGACCTCAATCTCCTGTGTCATGCTATTTTTGAGCAAGGAGAAATTGCTTGAGGCCAGACTTTACAAAAATGGAGAGGAAATTGTATGTATAGGAAAAAAGTCCCTATGTGTTTAACTGACCACTTCACCAGTTACAAGAAAGATTCTTCTAACTCAGTAGCTTTAGCTGTCAAAGAAGAAATAAGAAGTACAGAATAAGTCTTAGGCTAAAATAAGAAAAATACATCTTATGCATAAAATACATTTATGTGCAAAATGGATAGTGCTTGCACAGTTTTTACATAATTTTTAAGAGATATTTAAGGGAGGCAAAAGATCAGATTAGCAAATTTTTCTTCTAGAGATCAACAGGAGAAACTTTTAAATAACACTACATACAGCTTTCATCTTCAGAAAGTAAAATTCTTTCTAATGTCCAGTGGGAATAAAATGATTTCCAAATTATTTCTCTAGAATGTGGTAAAAATATATTTTGAATAGACATTAAATAAAGGATTCCTAGTTCCAATCAAAACAAAAGAGGTATGGAATCAACATGACATGGTGGAAAGAACAATGAAAAGGGGAGGAGAAAATTTAGATTCTAGTCTAGGTTCATCACTTTAATAGCTGTGTGGTCTTGGGAAGCCTTAATTCATAAGCTACTATTTCTTCACTGGCAATGGAGGAATAAGAATGTATGGCCCGCTTCCTCACAGGGTTTTCTGATGAACATCACTTGAGAAATGATTTGCCATAACAGCCACCATCAACCCCACTTCTTCCAGGAATTGCCCCAAAGAGAAGCAGAGGATTTTCCCTTCCTCTTTTTGAAATGTCTCTAAACTTCTGCTAGCCTTTTTATAGTCAGCCAAAGACTGTCAGTTTATCTGAAGACCAATTGGAAAGTCTTCTTCTACTTCCAGAATCCCCACCTTTATGGAACACTTGCCAATCAGAGATTGTCTCAGTATTTCCTGCATAATACTTAGTCTCCTTACTAAAACTTTTGAAACTCTGTTGGAACAAAAGATGGGTTTCCTTGCTACAAATCTTTATACCTTTGTTAATTTTGTCTTGGACTTAAGTTTTTCATTGATAACATTTATGTGTTAGCATTTGTAATGAATGTTAAATAAATATAAGACTGCTGTTTCAGAATTTTAAATTTGTTGAAGGAGATAGTAAAACCTAAAACTAAAAATTTCAGGAATCAAACTTAAAGTTCATTTGGGAAAGCATACTCTAAGGAGATATCTGTTTTCATGTTTCACAATCTAGGCCTCTCAAATTTGATAATAATCACTAATTTATAAGGGCTTTATGCATACTATTTTGGTGCCAGCTGAGTGTATCTCTCGAGGCTGACTGTCTGGCTTTGATCCCTGGCTTTACCACTTATTAGCTATATGATCTGAGGCAAGTTACTCAGTGAATGCTAACATTTATGGAGCACTTACTATAGGCCAGGCACAAACATCTTATGTGAATTATGGATTATTTTACTGAATCCTCAATGAGATTAATATTATTCCCATTTTAGAGAAATCTAGAAAGGTCAAGTAATTTTCCCAAGATTACACACCTAACAGTTAACACATAAACAAAACAAGAGTTGTTAATAGCATATAGGTCAATGTGTTGAAATGATTATATGAGACAAAGCTTGTAATGTGTCTAACTAACCAACACATAGGAAGTATTCAGTAAATATTCCATTGTTCTTATCGATGTTACTAGGTGAGCATAATTAACTACATTGTTAAGATAGGAAACTTCAATTGATCTTAAAAAACCAAACCAAACCAAACCAAACCAAACATAATACTAGAAAGGGTGAATTGACACATTGGTACTCTAAAATAGAGACCATTAGATTAGCCAGATAAACATTTCATAAGCTTTTTTTTGAATGGAGAAATAAAATGCTCTTTATTTGAATCCTTGCAATTGACACAGGAGAATGTCGAGAATGTCTCTAGTGGGAGACATGTAGGGGCAGTTGTGAAACAAAGGTAATAACTAGAAGAATTATAATGGTACACTGTTGAGGGGTTGAGTTTGTGGAGTGGCATACCCACCTATGACTCATTGCTGTTCTAGATTTACTTCATTAGAGGTCAATATTTAAAACTATGAGATATGGGGAGCCTTATATCATGATTCAATATTTGAAATGCTAGTGAGTTATAGATTATTTAAGTTGTTTGAAGGATTGGGAAAATAGTAGTGGCCTCTAGATTATAGTCTACCGTAGCAGGGCCTTGTTACATAGATTAATAGAATCATCTCAAGTAAGTTTGGCTAGTCAGTGAGGTAATATAGAAAGATCTGGGTTCCTCAAAAAACTAAAAATAGAACTACCCTACCACCCAGCAATTGCACTACTAGGCATTTATCCACAGGATACAGGTGTGCTGTTTCAAAGGGACACATGCACCCCATGTTTATAGCAGCACTATCAACAATAGCCGAAGTATGGAAAGAGCCCAAATGTCCCTCGATGGATGAATGGATAAAGAAGATGTGGTATATATATACAATGGAGTATTACTCAGCAATCAAAAAGAATGAAATCTTGCCATTTGTAACTATGTGGATGGAACTGGAGGGTATTACGCTAAGTGAAATTAGTCAGTCAGTGAAAGACAAAAATCATATGACTTCACTCATATGAGGACTTTAAGAGACAAAACAGATGAACATAAGGGAAGGGAAACAAAAATAATATAAAAACACGGAGGGGGACAAAACAGAAGAGACTCATAAATATGGAGAACAAACTGAGGGTTACTGGGAGGGTTGTGGGAGGGGGGATGGGCTAAATGGGTAAGGGGCACTAAGGAATCTACTCCTGAAATCATTGTTGCACTATATGCTAACTAATTTGGATGTAAATTTTAAAAAATAAAAAATAAAATTAAAAAAAAAAGAAAGATCTGGGTCACTGCTGGGAATTTAAAACCCCAGTAGAAGTGGCGCTACTTCAGAAAAGTCCTCTGAGGATGTAAACGAGAAAAGCAAGAGGGGGAAAAGGAGGCTAAGAGGGATATCAAAAACACATTGTGCTTAGTTGATCATTTTTCTTGATTTCAGCCCCAGTTTTAACAGTGTTCATAAAAGAACAATGATTCCATTTACCTAATCCCAATTGATTAATTGATATAAATACTTTAAGTGCAAGGCATTGTGAAGGTAATAGGAATTTAAGACCAGGTAGGAGAGGACTCTATTGGTCATTTCAGGCCAATAAATGAGCTGTTTTGAGCTCATTTATTTAAATTGTACCCTGTAATAGTTGCCTAGACATTTAAACTCTGGGCCTCAGTTACTTCATCTGTAAAATGAAAATTTTGAACCATATGATCTCTGGGGAATTTCGCAGCATTAAAATGTTATGATTCTCTTTGGCTTACTTTTAAGGAAAAAGTATGAACCTCTTTGGTTAATAAAGAATCAAGGAAATAAGCTCTTATCTTACAAGGGTGCATCCAAATGGATATGTGCATATGTACATACTTAACCACATATATACACGTTTGGCATAGTTTGAGACATAATGTTTGGCATTATGAGGATTATCATGAAAAAATACTAGTAAAACTGGAATGAGTGACATAAGATTGAAGTGATATCCAACTTAAAAAGTATTTCTGTCTTTGCAGCATGAAAGAACATAATAACACAGATGCTTTTACAAGGAGAATCTTCTGGCTAAAGGTTAGGGGGATGTAGCAATTCATGTAAGTAAAGTTCAAATTTTATTTACTCAAAAAGTAATAGCATCCTTTGCTCTATATCCCTGTGCCCTTAAGAGTATAACAAATCATCCTTGAGTTTCTTGTCCATAGTTTGAAAATGGCTTTATCCTAAGAATTTTTCATTTTGATAAGTGTTTATCCCAGAAAGATTAAGCCAGGATTCTCTAAACTCACCCTTGGGAAGTATCTTAATTTAGTTTTTCAAATTACTCAACCACTGCCAATGTTATTTTGACAACTTCTTATTCAAGAAGTCTCATGAATTTAAAAGTTTATGTATAGCCAACAGATCTATTCCTCATGAGATATGGGATCTAAGGCAGTGAGACTCCATTCTTTCTTATTAGTGGAAGTGACAAGACTTACTAGAAACTGAAACAATGGGGTCAAGCACTGAATAAAGAAAAAGGAAAAAAGCAAGGCTGGGAGACTCTCAACCCAAACTAAAACATTCATGATGTCCTATGAAGAGATGGTTGTAGTTGGAGTTTCTGAGTAACAGAACACTATTTAAGAGAAACTACTGATGATCATAAAAAGTTATAAGCAATGACAGGAGAGCCAAGGACAGAGAAGAGAAGATGAATTCTTCTTGTCTTGTGTAAATGGAAGGCCTCAATGCTTTTCAGTATGATTTGTTTAAGCTGCTTGTGGTTATCAGTGGGATACACAAGAGAGATCAAATTTCAAAGGACAATTTGAAATTTTTGATTATTTCTGCATATCCAGTAATAAAGACAATGAAGAAATAACCAAAAGTTTAAGACATTCACATGTTTATAAAATGTTTTCACTTATTCATTATTCTTACTTTAATAAGCACATAACTTGAGTATCATTCATATTCTAATCACTGGATGAAATACAAGAAAAAAGAAAAAGGTCCTTGCCCTTAAGGTGTTTAAAATCTATTTGGAAGTAAAATATAATGCTTTTGTTTTGATTAATTCTCCATGTTGCTCTAATAAACTAACTCATATGAAGCTTAAAATTTCAAGTAAAAGTTTTTCCTTTGAAATGCTTGAGAGAAGTTGAGAATAGCATTTCCTTTATGTAAAAACTGGCTAAAAGATAATGCAGCCTATTCTATTAGGCTATTAGAGCCAAATTTATTCATCTTCAGTATGCTGTAATTTTATTCAGAACCTATTTTTATTCTGCTATATTCTTCAACCCTAAAATTCACATGGCCCAAGGGAAAAACGTCTTGGAATGTATCATCTGTTCCACTCAGTAGTTAGACTGCTGAAGTTCCAACAGCTGGAACATATTCCTGCTTTGCATCATCTCCCTTTATCCCCATGGAGCCCTTTAGACTTGTTCTTACTCCCCCTGCTGTCCTTGGGGGAAAACTTTTAGCATCTGGTAGCTGGGACTACAAGTAAGTTAGATATAGATGCTTTTCTCTGTTGTTTATGGTCAGTATTTCAGTTTTCTAGTTCAGTCTGAGCATGTAAAGCATGATAGTGGAGGTTTGTATGTTTTTCAGGCAGGTGGGAGTTCTGGCAAAGTGAGGAAGGTGGTATGAGACTAGAAACTATGTAACATTAGCTCCTTTGATAAAGATGCTTAAGCTACTTCCTTGGGAGATGAGAAAATTCTAGGGAAATGTAACAGTTGTCTTAAAAACCCTGAAAGGTTGATATTTGAATTCGAAAAAGATTATGGTGGCTCTTGGAGTCCTAGTAACTCCTAAGGAGTGGAGGATAGTGGGAGCAACTTTTGGCTCAGCCTCAAAAAAAGAATTTTCCTATCCCTATTGAAGCAGAAGCTCAATGACTACTTGTGGTCTTTTTTTTTTTAATTTTTTTTTAACATTTATTTATTTTTGAGAAACAGAGAGATAGCATGAGTAGGGGAGGGGTAGAGGGAGAGAAAGGAAGATACAGAATTCAAAGCAGGCTCCAGGCTCTGAGCTGTCAACACAGCCTGACACAGGGTTCAAACCCATGAAACGTGAGATCATGACCTGAGCCGAAGTCGGACGCTTAACCGACTGAGCCACCTAGGTACCCCATCTGCTTGTGATCTTGTAGAGGTGAAGTAAATGGGATTATTCAAGGTGATGGGACCTGGATGGGAGTTAGGATAAGGATGGCAAATTGGTTTAATTCCCCTGCCAACTGTGATCAACTGGTAAAGCCTGCCTGGAGTCCTATGGGCCCCTGACACTGTCCAAGCTCACGAGGAACAAGTAAGTGCTGTGATTGATTACAATAGATTTGCATGCCATACATTTTCTCCCTCTGGGATGTTACTTCACTATTATTTCCATTCCTTAGATTCTGTGATCATCAGTGGTACTGCTTGGTGTTACTACCAGTTCAATATACCCAGCCAGCTCTGTGCATTCAAGACACAATTTCATATCTACACTACTTGTCTACTACTTCTTACCTTTTGTTACCCTTGAGTGGTTAAGTGTATAATTGTGTTGACCTGATTATACTGAAAGATTATAGGAATTTTACTTCCTGCTGTAATGAAATTACAAGGAAGCATAGTGGTATATTGGAACATAGTTTGACTTCTACCCTCACCATTTCACTGAGACTACATCCACCAATGGTGCCACAAATGATGTATGTGTTTCCAAAGGCATGAACACTTGACAACTTCTTGAAATATTTTTGTCTCTTGGCTCTTACCATGCTATTTCCTTCTGCTTTTCTCCCACCTCACTACTTCTTAGTATCTTTTACTCTCATCCAAGGACCAAAGTAAGATCCTCTTCAAGAGATGATTAAAATGTATCTACTCTCTCATCTGCCCATTCCTGTAGATTTTAATTCTGTTCTTATATTGATAATTCCAAAATTTCTAAACGTAGGTGAGAACTTTAATTTTCACTCTTTTTTCTAATCACTTGCTTGAAATTACCTGTTAGATGGTTCATCTAAAACTTGCCATTCAATATGGACTCCTGATCCATCCCCTACTTTGTTTTCTTGTCCTCTTAATCATTCCATAACATAATTAGCCAGCCAGGTCCTCATCCAGGAAATGAAAGGATTATTTTTGATTTTTTCCCTTCCCCCACTTCCCACCCCTCATCTATAATGATAGATTTATCATTATAAATATCTCAACTACATTTTGGCTGTGTCACTTCTCTCTCTCACCATTACTATCACCCTGGAGCAGACTACTCGTGTCACTCATCTGGACCATTGCAGTAACCTCCTAATACTTGCCCCACCAAAGTTCAGTATTCACACAGTAGTAAGAGTAATCTTTCATTCATTCAACATTAACTCAACAAACACTTAATTGAATACATGGAGGGATTATCATAGATGGAGCTCTTCAAGTCTCTTGGGGGTCATCAGGGAACAACCAAAGTTTTCTGACTTTGTTCTAGTAGGAGAAGATACAAAAAAAACAAGAAACACAATAAATAAATGAAAAATATAATAAGCTAGTTGATGTACGTGCTGTGGAAAAACTAAAAGTAAAGCAACTTAAAGGAGTTAGGGAGTGCTGGAAAGTGATAGTACAGATTACAATATATAAAAGGAGGTCAGAATAGGTCTCATTAAGAAGATGATCTTTTCATGAGAGAGTTAGCCAAGTGGACATCAAGGAGAAGAATGTTCTAGGCCAAAGAACAGCTAGAGTAAATGTCTTTCAAATGAGACAGTATCTTGTGTGTTTGAGAGACAGCAAGAGAACCTGTATAGCTATAACAGAGTGAGTATGTGAGGAGGAGTGTGGGAAGAGATCAGAGTTAACACGACAGAGACCGTAGAGCTACATGAGAGTGTCCTACAAGGGCACTGTAAGAACTTTGACTTTTACTCTCCTTGAAAAGAGGAGTCCTTGGATAGCTTTGAGTAAAGGAGTGAAATATAATATAACTTACATTTTAAAAGGATCACTTTGGCTGCTGTTTAATAAATATTAAAGTTAAGAGTATAATGCAGAGACCAATTAGGAGGCTATTGCAGTAATCTAGGTGAGAGATGATGGATATTTAGACCAGGATGGTAATGGGAGAGGTGGTACAAATTGGTTAGATCTTGGATATATTTTGCAGATATATCCAACAAGATTTCTTGGTGAATTTGGTGTGGGATATGAGAAAGATGTTTTAGGAATGACTGCAAGTTTTTAGGACTGAGCAACTGGAAAAAATGGGGTTGGCATTAAATGAGATGGAAAAAATTGAGGAGGGATAGATTTTAATGAGAAGATCAGGAGTTTTAGTCTTGGTCATGAAAACTTTAATATATTTATTAAATATTAGAGTGGATGTTGAATAGCAGTGGGATACACAAGTCTGAAGTTCTACGAGAACACTGAGCTGGATGTTGTCAGTATATAGATGGCTTTTGAAGCCCAGAGTCTGGATGAAATCATCAAAGGAGGCTTGGATGTATTCCAACATTAAGAGGCTGGAGAGAAGAGGAGAACTCATAAAAAGAGACTAAGAAGAAGGGATCAGTGAAGCTAGAGTACAAAAGAAAAGATGTAGAGCTTTAAAAACCAAGGGATAACTGATGAATGGATAAATAAAATGTGATATATATATATATATATATATATATATATATATATATATATATATATATATATACATTTACACAGTGGAATATTAGTGATCAACAAGAATGAACTCTTGCCATTTGCAACAATGTGGTTGAAATTAGAGTGTGTTATGCTAAGTGAAATAACTCAGAGAAAGACAAATATATGATTTCATTTGTATGTGGAATTTAAGAAACAAAACAGATGAACTTAGGGAGAGGGGCACAAAAATATAAAAACAGAGAGAGAGGCAAACCATAAAAGACTCTTAAATACAGAGAACAAACTGAGGGTTACTGGAGGATATTGGGTGGGGGGGGGATGTGCTAAATGGGTGATAGGCATTAAGGAGGGCACTTGGGATGAGCACTAGCTGTTGTATGTAAGTGATGGATCACTAAATTATACTCCTAAAATCATTATTACACTATACGTTAACTAATTTGGATTAAATAAAAAAATAATAATAAATAAAAACAAAACAAAACCAAGGAATAAAAAGGCATCAACAAGGAGCAAGTCATCAATTGATAGATTGAATAAGATGAGGACTGGGTTTAACAATAGAGTTAAGGAGTTAAAGAAATCTGGGCAGCAGAAGTTTTCTTTGAGGATGGAGAGAAAAGATTTGTGTGGGTTTAAGAGAGAAAGGAACATCTTCTATGAAGTATTTTTGTCAAAAAAAAAAATCAGACTTCGATCTAGCTTCTGGACCTACTAGATTTTAGAAAATGCATACAGGAGAGGAACAACATGGGCAAAATGCAGACCTTAGGAACTTAGAACAAAGGGACTGGTTTCTTTAAAAAATACATTGCCATTGGTATGGGAGGAAAGGAGAGAAGTAAAGAAGTCGAATCACATAGATTAGAACAGATATAAGAATATGCTGACCAACATTTCATTTTGTCTGTGATTATCCTGCTTATTGTTAATAATGATTCCTTTTCTCTCAGATATGTCCCAGTTTGGACAATAAGTTATAAAGTCACTCTATGCAAGTATAGACTTCATTTTAATCAAACAATAGACTGTAAAAGAAGTATTTATGAGATAATTTGGAAAATTGGAATACCGATGATCCATTTGGTGATATTAGAGAGTTATGGTCAGTTGTTTTAAGGTAAAATTATGTTGTGTTTATATTTTTAAAAAGAGATCTTATCTTTAGATATTTATAGATGGAGTGATATACCAGGAATTGGCTTCAGAATAATCCTGTGTGTGTTTGTGGGGGGCAGGTAGTAGTTAGTAGCACTGAGAAAACTAGAACTATATTAGGTTTATAATTATTGACACTGGGTGATGAGTATATGGGGATTTATTACACTATTCTCCTTTATTTTGGATTTGTTTAATATTTTCATAATAAGTTTGTTTGTTTATTTAGAGAGAATGAGAGAACACAAATGGGGGAGAGGGGCAGAGGGAGAGAGAGAGAATCTTCAGCAGGCACCGTGCCACACATGGAACATGTTGCTGGGTTCAATCTCACAACTGTGAGATCATGACCTGAGCCAAAATCAAGAGTTGGATGCTTAGCTGACTGAGCCACCCAAGTGCTGCTCATAATAAGAAGCTTAAAAAAACAGATATATAGGGAAAATGGGAAGAGGGAAAATAGAAATAGTGATTAGACATCACTTTTGAGGCATCTTCTAAATTGTAGACATAGTATATCTCTCCTTTTATTTAAGTTTTCTTTAATTTCTCTTAGCAATGTTTGTGGTTTTCAGTGTAAACATCTTGCAAATGTTCTATCAGCTTCATCCTTAAGTATCATTCATATATTTTATGCTATGGTAAATGGTATTGATTTTTAATTTCATTTCTAGTATCTAGAAGAAATATACCTGATTGTTGTATATTGATCATGTATTCTGGAATTTTGCTAAACTTGTTAATTAGTTATAGTAGGTGTTTTGGTAGTTTGCATACAATTGTTTACATAGATGATTTTTTAATTTTCAATCAAGATGTCTTTTATTCATTTTTCATGCCTTTTGTACTTGTTTGGAACCTCCAGTAAAATGTTCAGTGGAAGTTGTGAGAGTAAACATTTTTGTCTTGCTCTTGTTCTTAAACAGAAAACTTTGTCTTTCACCATTAAGAATGATATTCTCTGCAGTTTTAAGTGCACTTCATTAGGTTGAGGAAACTCCTTTCTATTTCTACTTTACTGAGTGTTTTCTTTTTTTTTTTTTTTTAATTTTTTTTTCAACGTTTATTTATTTTTGGGACAGAGAGAGACAGAGCATGAACGGGGGAGGGGCAGAGAGAGAGGGAGACACAGTATCGGAAACAGGCTCCAGGCTCTGAGCCATCAGCCCAGAGCCTGACGCGGGGCTCGAACTCACGGACCGCGAGATCGTGACCTGGCTGAAGTCGGACGCTTAACTGACTGCGCCACCCAGGCACCCCTACTGAGTGTTTTCAACATCTTATCTGCACCTATTGATATCATCATATATTTTGTTTTTCTTTTTTTAGTCTGTTAATATGGTAAATTACATTGATTTTTGAATGTTAAACTAACTTTGTATTATTCATTCAAATACAAATTGTCAAATGATATATTTTCTCTTTTTGTAAATATTATATGTTGGGTTTGCTTGTTAAAGTTTTATTAAGAATGTTTGCATCTGGGGCGCCTGGGTGGCTCAGTTGGTTAGGCCTCTGACTTCAGCTCAGGTCATGATCTCACAGTCTGTGGGTTCGAGCCCCACGTCGGGCTCTGTGCTGACAGCTCAGAGCCTGGATCCTGCTTCAGATTCTGTGTTTCCCTCTCTCTCTGCCCCTTCCCTGGTCATGCGCTCTCTCTCTCTCTCTCTCTCTCTCTCTCTCTCTCTCTGTCTCTCAAAAATAAATAAATACACATTAAAAAAAAGAATGTTTGCATCTATATTTTGGGGGAAAATTTAATTGATCCCTAGTTTTGTTTTCTTGCAATATTCTTAGGTTGTGGTATCAGGGTAATACTGGCGCTATAAAATGAGTTGGGAAGTATTAACTGCTCTTCAAATTCTGGAAGACTTTATGTATAATTCATACTATTTCTTCTTTTAAATATTTTTTAGAAGTTAATAGTGAAGTCCTTTAGACATGGAAAGTTTCTGAGAAGATTTTAACTACAAATCCAATATATTTAATAGATAATAGGCTATTCAGATTATCTGTTTCTTCTTGTGTGAGCTTTGGTAGTTGGTGTCTTTAAAGGAATTTGCCCATCTCAGTTGTCAAATTTATTGGAATAAAGTTGTTCAAAGTATTGCCCTTTCCCTTTTTAATATCTGTAGAATTGCTTTCTCATTCCTGGTAGGTAGTTGTCTCCATACTTTCTTTCCTGATCAGTCTGACTCACTTTTCTTTCCTGATCAGTCTGACTAGAGGTTTATCCATTTTATTGATCTTCTCAAAGAATCAATTTTTCTTTTCATTGATTTTTGTATCATCTTTCTGATTTTCTTTCATTGATTTCTCCTCCAATATTTAGTATTTCTTTTTCTGCTTCCTTTGCATTTTGTTTTCTCTTTTTTTATGAGATTCATAATATGAAAGGTGAGATCATTAATTTGAGACTTTTCTTCTTTCCCCATGTAAGAGTTTAGTGCTGTAAATTTTTTCTTTAGTAACTCCTTTAGCTGTATTCTATAATTTTGGTATATTTTAATTTTCATTCAGTGTGAAATATTTTCTAATTTCTTTTTTGCTTACTTCTTTGGTCCATGGGTGATTTAGAAATGTTGTATTTTATTTCTAAATATTAGAGTTTTCCAGAGAGGTTTCTGTTATTGGTTTCTAATTTAATTTCATTGTGGCCAGAGAACAAACTTTGTATATCTTGAATCCTTTTAAATTTGTTGAGACTAATTTTATGACTTCAAATGTGGTCTATCTTGGTAAATGTTTAGGTATACTTGAAAAGAATGTGTATTCTACTGTTATTGAGTGGTATGCTATATAAATGTTAGGTCTAGTTTATTGGTAGCATAATTCAAATCTTAAACATTATTATTGATGTTCTGATCACTTCTTCTATCTATCAAGTTGAAATTTCTCAGTATAATTGTGAATTTTCTGTTTTTCTTTGCAGTGCTATTAGATTTTCCTAAATGCATTTTTTTGTGGGGTGCATAAATGTTTTTTTCTTTTTTTAAAAAAAGATTTTTGTAATGTTTTATTTATTCTTGAGAGAGAGAGAGACAGACAGACAGATTGTAAGTGGGGGAGGGGCAGAGAGAGAGGGAGACACAGAATCCAAAGCAGCCTCCAGGCTCTGAGCTGTTAGCCACAAGCTGCAAGATCATGACCTGAGCCAAAGTAAGACGCTTAACTGACTGAGCCACCCAGGTGCCCCATAAATGTTTTCTTCTTGATTAATTGACCCCTTTATATTTTGTTGTGTTTATTATTATGTGAAGAATTATAGTTTTAAATGAGTATTGCTGATAAAATAATATGTATCATATATATTTGTATATAATATAAATATATATTATATATGTATAAGTATATATCCTATATATTTATGTGTATACATACAAATATATTTATAGAGAGACTTATTCATAGCCACTTTTCATAACTTTCTTATTAATTCTAAGTTTTTTGATGATTTTCTGGATTTACTGGATATGTGATCATATTTTTTGCAATTAATTATACTCTTGGTACTTTTCTTTCAATTTCTTAATGTGCTTTTCAGAACTTCTAGAACACTTTTGTTTATTCAGGACTTTAATGAGACTGACTCAGTAAGTGTGATTTTGGCTGCTGAGTGGAGATATAAAATCTTTACAATATTAGGAAAGTATACTTCTAGTGCTAATTTTTATATATAGATTTTGTTTTTTTATTCTTTGTCAGCATGCCATCAGCTGATTTCAGAAGACTTTTTTTCTGTAGGTCTCAGGCTTTAATCCAGTTTTGCCCCTCAATCTCTCCTGAGTCTCCAAGTTGCTTTTAAAGTCCTTGAGCTCAGGGTATATATTTCCAAACTGGCAAAGAAATAATTGAAAAACAAGTGTTAGCTATGCTAGATACTCATTTAGAGGCACCTCCTGATTTCAAGGCAATTTAGGATCATAGGTAGAAGCTGCTTCTACCACCGAGATCCTTCCAGTTGAAACCTGTATTTTAAACTAGTCAGAAATATACATTTTGTGGTGCTTCATTCACTAAAAAAAATCTCACTGACAAAGCTAAATACTGTTGTATCTGAATAAGTAACTACTGTTAAACCATGTTTGCACTGGAGAAGTTTAGTCTTACGGGAATTTCCTGGATCAGAATACACAAGGAGGGGCAGCTTTTAGTAAAGGATAAGTAAAAGTACAAGTCATAGACATAGGTTTTAACCGAGTATACCCACAGGATGGGTTTTGAGCAACCTGTACTTTCCTTTTTATTTTGATGAATTCATTTTGGTGTTTTCTTCTCTGTATCTGTTTTCTTCCTTGTGTAAGTCACAGTGCTTATTATAATAATAATTTCAAGGATCTTTCAAAGCAGACACTTTTTATGGTATCTGAAAAAGTGCCAGAACATTCCTATATTCGTTAGAGGAAACAGTTTTTCAACCTTGATCACTTAAATTGCAAAAGTTGTACCAATACTGGATCTACTTTTATTTCTTATTTTTATTTTTTAAATTGATAAATTGAAATTTAATCAAAATTAAAACATTGCCTTTCAAGAGATAGTTAAGAAAGTGAAAACTCAGTTTATAGCCTGAGGAAAAATATTTGTAAGATATATATCTGATACATGACTATCATTCTAAATATACAAATAGTTTTTATAACAATAGTAAGAAAAATAACACAATTCAAAATAGTGGCATGGATCTACTTAAAAAAATTTTTTTAATGCTTATTTATTTTTGAGAGAGAGAGAGACAGAGAATGAATGGGGAAAGGACAGAGAGAGAGGGAGACACAGAACTCAAGGTGGATTCCAGAATCTGCAGTGTTAACACAGAGCCCGATGTGGAGCTTGAACCCATGAACTGTGAGATCATGACCTGAGCCAAAGTTGGACACTCAACTGACTGAGCCACCCAGGCACCCCTGGATCTACTTGTAAGGTTGTCTCATTCATTCATCAAATATTATTGCTTTACTTAGCATTTATTAGTATCAGGAATTATTTTTGAAAATAGGAATATGAAGATGAATAAGTCATAATCCATGCCCTCAAGGTGATAATAGTCTCAAAAGGGTAATGTTTAAACAAAACAATTCACGTTAATATGGTAAATGCTATGACAAGATACTTTGAGAGTATAGAAAATGGTTATCTAAATCAGAAGTTCAGGGAAATTCATTGACAGTGGTAGTGAATATTTGTCCTCCTTCTCTTAAAATAGAATTTTCAGTTATGTACATCTGTACTCAGCTATAGCCTACATTTCAGCCATTTGACTAAGTTGTAGCCAAAAGAATGTGAAGTGAAGTGATTTGTGTTACTTCTGGGTCACAGTCTCCTTCCTTCTCTGTCTCCATATGACATCCTAAAATGTGAGATTGTGAGGAGTCATCAGAAACCATAGAGAAGAGAGCAACATCCTAGGAATAATGCAACAATAAAAAGATTGGATTCCTGACAACCTTATAAATTATTAAGCAGAATAACCCTCATCCAGACTACTAATATAATAGAGAAATAAATGTTTACTTTGTTTAAACCACCCATTAATATGAGTCTGTATCATCATAGCCTTGTCTAGATCCAAACTACTATGGTGAGCTTTCCTCAGCCTTCACTCTCTTAGACCTTTCAGTATACTTTGGTCATATCCTCATATTTAAAAGCTTCTTTATTGATGTCTTTGTTCTGATTGTCTTAATGCCTCTCAAATGTTTTGTCAGTCTCCTGTAAGACTCTTTTTTCCTGTTTCTCCTGCTAATGTGGAACTTCCCCAAGGGCTTTTTTTTCTTCACCCTCTTCTAGCTTTACTCATCCCCCCACCTTAGAATTCCATGACTTTAAATAGTCCCCCTTTGAAACTGATTTCTAGAACTCTATTGCTCTCCTGAACTCCTGGCTTGTCCTATAGGCTTCAGATATAGGTTTCCAATAGACTGCAATAAACTTCCACTTGGAAGTCTTGCTGCCACTTTATATTCAGTTTAAATTAACTTTTTTTAATCTTTATTTATCTTTGACAGAGAGAGAGAGAGAGAGACAGAGCATGAGTGAGGGAGGGTCAGAGAGAAAGGGAGACACAGAATCCAAGGCAGGCTCCAGGCTCTGAGCTGTCAGCATGGAACCCAGTGGCAGGGCTCGAACTCATGGAGCACGAGATCATGACCTGAGCCGAAGTCGGACACTCAACCGACTGAGCCACCCAGGTGCCCCTATATTCAGTTTAAATTTAAACTCATGTTGCTCTCTAACCAAACTTCCTTCTGGAGTTTGCTATGTATGTTAACGACATCATTATCCTCCTAGTCATTTATGTTTAAACCTTAGCATTGTCTTTAGTTTCTTCTTTTACCTGTCAACTGAAATTTAAAATGGTAGACTACCTGAATGACTTCCTTTTATAGTCCTGCCTCCCACAGTTCTCTCCATAAAGACGGAGATGGTAATTTCTGTATCCAGAACGCTTTTAATTCCCATTCTCCAAAGCCTGATCAAAGTAGCTGGTTTCAGGCCTCTGTGGGAAACCTCAATCTAGGTAATTCAGGAAAAATTCTCCTGACAATTCAATTAGGTTCCTCCATGTGGTTTATGAGCCCATGGCTCTGACTCCTCTTCTTTCATATTACTGCTAATTCCTTCTTCTTGCATCTTTTTTTAATGTAATTCCTAGCTGTCTAACTTTAATGTGCACATATTCCCTTAAGTATTTGCCCATTCTTTATTTGGAGATTATCATTTATCCTCTTTTATTTGTCTGTAAACATATTGCCACCTTTCCTCCCAGTTTCTGCCATTTTCAAAGAGTTTTATTATTTTATTATCAAGTAGTTGGATATTACTACTCTCAACAATTCAAGGGATTGGTATTGGGTGGTGTTGTTAGTTTACTGACTTAGAGCTTTTGAACCTTCTTCTCTCGTGTACAAATTTGAGTTCAACGTTTGAGGCAGAACCTGTAGCCCAACCACATACTAGCTTTTTGATTTCCTCCTCAATTCCTAACACTGGTATCTTCTCTCTACTCCCATATTACATTATAAGGCCCAACAGACCTTGTGTCAAAATGACTTCTGCTTATACCTCTTTATAAATATGCCCATTGTCACCATCTTGGTTTAGGCTTTCATTACTGCATCCCTTAATTCTTTGTATTGTCCTTTGGGCCTCATGTTTCCACTTGTATCAGTCGATCCCACAGCTTGCTCTTGCCAACTACTGCTTTCATGTCACTTCCTGTTCATAAACCTCAAATGGTTTTTATTTTCTTATGTTAATGTGCAACCAAGACTCTTGTTTCTTTTTTAGCTTTTTGTTCATACCCTCTCATCTGACAGATCATCATCTCTAAGAACACTTCTTCCCCCCAAATACTTAGAAATGCTTATGTCCTTTTCAATCTAGTCAAAGCCTATTTTTGAGACCCAAACACACCCATTAAGCTTTTTCAGACCATCATGACTCATAATGGTTATCCTCTGAGTGAGATTTTATGGTTATATAAGCTCTTCTCTAGCTAGGAAAATCTTGGTTTCCTCATTTATTTATTTATTTATTTATTTATTTATTTATTCATTTACTTATTTATTTTTGACTGTAGCTGACATCAATGTTACATTAGTTTCAGGTGTAAAACATAGTGATTTAACAAGTTTATACGTTATGCTTTGCTCACTGCAAGTGACTACTGTCACCATACAGCTATTACAATATCATTGACTATATTCCCTATACTGTGCCTTTTATTCCTATGACTTTCTTGTTCCATGACTAGGAAAAGATAATGGGTCTTTATATCCCACCTCCCTCAGTTACCAAGTGTAGGCCACTCTGGAAAATGTGGCCTCAAACAAGGAGGGCTCTTTGCAGCTGAAGTGGACCCAAAAGAAGCTGGCAGCTGGAGGCTGCCTGCTGACCACACTCCCTTTATGTCCCTGAGCAGAAAGTCTCTCCTTGAAGGGGTATCTGGTGATGAATCTCAGTGTTTAATATTTGGTTTATTTTGGTTTTCTTCATGTTTAGTCAATCAAAAGTTTATGTCATTTACTTTCAGTTGTGTAATAATAAGTATATTTTAGCTTATAGATAGCCCTGTGAGTATTACTTTGGCATCATCCCACAGGTTTCAATATATAATGATGTAATTGTTTTTTCTGTATAGTTCATAATTTTCATTTAGATTTCCCCTGTAACCAAAAAACTATTTAGTGTTATGTGTTAAAATTCTTAGTGATGAATATAAAAAATTCATTATTGTGGAAATTTTCAAATTTTGAATTGTTAATGTAATATGTTTGTAATATAATCTGGATACTAATGGATACACATTGCTTATTGTATATATTCTTATATATTGTATACATTATTTTTTATTAAACTACTTTTATTCATAAATATATTTTAACTTAAACACTTATGGAGTTATAATAATTAAAAGTAATTTTCCACTGTGCATGATGTTTACTGGTGATATGATCAACCAGGCTGAAAATGAACAAGTAATGATGTCATAGTGGCCAAATCCACTTGATTATAGGGTGCAATGTGGATAACTACATAAAAATTTTAATGCAATTTTCCTCAAATAATGATTCATAAATTGTAATTCTGCATTGCTATTATTGTCTTTTTTTTTTTTTTTTGGTTTTTTAAGTCTTTGGTTTTATAACTCCTTTCAACCTTGAATTTCAATCACATTGAGAGGGATATTGATGAATAAATAAGTGGGTAGAAAGATCATGACTTTTTCTTTAAATTAAGTTATCTAAACTCTAGAATATTATTAACACAGAACAGTTTTACTCCTACGTGTTGCTAAACACGTACCAAACAGTATAGCAATGTGAAACTCTGGAAAGTAAAGAGGTTATGTGAGACTGGCTCTGTATTTTTTGAGATTGTTTAATCCATTTTTCCTGTCTCACTATATTTCATATAATACAGTTCCAATTATTTGTCTCCTTCCCTTCATTATGGTACCAGAATTGTCTACATGTCCCGAAAAGAATGATTACTTTTTCTCCTTTTTTTTCTTCTGAGAAATACCCTGTTACATTTTGAAGATAAGCCATTATTATGGCCGTTCATATCAATGTGAAAGTAGTAAAATTCTATCAAGTGTCAGTACTCAATTTACAGTGATGTTTCAACAAAACTCTATTTGCATCCATATTCTACTTTATAGACAGGCCTAAAATTATGTTTCATTTCTTAACACCACATCTCTAATTGAAAATAAGAAAAGTCAAGGATAGGAGGCAGAAATGATAACTTTGAATGTAAAAATAAGAATTTTCACCTATAGGAAGCCATCGTATTTCTTGCTCCGGGGGATTGAATACACCATAACATAATGTAATCTTTAAAAGCATAATGGGACAGAGACAACTGTGAATAAGATGCACAAATTTTGACATCAACAAATTGTCCAAGAATCTATGTACTATACCTGGGACTGACATTCCATTTCTTTTAACATTTAGTTACTTTAAAAATCGAACTGCTTGAATAATTTTTTTCTTTTAAAAAATTTTTTTAATGTTTATTTATTTTTGAGAGAGACAGAGACAGAGCATGAGTGGGGGAGAGGCAGAGAGAGAGGGAGACACAGAATCTGAAACAGGCTCCAGGTTCTGAGCTGTCAGCACAGAGCCCAACTCAGGGCTCAAACTCACAGGCCGTGAGATCATGACCTGAGCTGAAGTTGGACACCCAACCGACTGAGCCACACAAGCGCCCCAAAACTGCTTGAATAATTTTAATGCCAGTATTTATGCAAGACTTCTAAAGCCTGTTTAAGAAAAAGAAGTCTGAAAACACAATACTGCATTGTGTCATTATATACTTACCAAAATAGAGCCTAGTATAAAACCAACCTTATAAATAGCACTATTCTAAGAGAGAACAGAAATGTTGATTTAGTAAGGAAAATAACAGCGCCTGCACTAAGAAAAAAAAAGGCAACAGTTAGTAAAAAAAAAACTTGTACCAACACCTACAGATTTATCTGCAAACATTACTATTTTTTTTTTAATTTTTAAAAAATTTTGGGTACAGTTGACATACAATATTATATTAGTTTTAAGTATACAACATAGTGACTTGACAAATACATTACAAAATGCTTAACATGATAAGTGGTGTTACTATCTGTTACCATATAAAGTTATTAAAATACTGACTATATTCTCTATGCTATACTTTTTTCATCCTTATGACTTATTTATTTAAAACTTTTTTCCTTGATGAGCCTGGCTGAAGATTTATCAATTTGTTTATCTTTTCAAAGAACCAGTCTTTTTTTATTTTTATTTATTTTTAAAAAAAAAATTTTTTTTCAACATTTATATTTATTTTTGGGACAGAGAGAGACAGAGCATGAACGGGGGAGGGGCAGAGAGAGAGGGAGACACAGAACCAGAAACAGGCTCCAGGCTCTGAGCCGTCAGCCCAGAGCCCGACGCGGGGCTCGAACTCACGGACCGCGAGATCGTGACCTGGCTGAAGTCGGCGCTTAACCGACTGCGCCACCCAGGCGCCCCGAACCAGTCTTGATTTAATTGATATCCCCTATTGTTTTTTAATCTCTGTTTCATTTGTTTATGTTCTGATCTTTATTATTTTCTTCCTTCTAACTTCAGGTTTTGTTTGCTATTCTTTTCTAGGTCTGTCATATGTAAGGTTAGATTATTTGAGATTTGTCTTGTTTCTTGAGGTAGGCCTGAACTGAGATAAATTTCCCTCTTAAAATTGTTTTTGCTGCATTCCAAAGATTTTGAACTGTTGTGTTTTCATTTTCATCTGTCTCAAGGTTTTTTTTTTTAATTTCATTTTAACTTCTTTGTTGACTCATTGGTTGCATATGGGGTTTTAGGCTGATATAGATGTGTGTATATGAATATATATCTGTTCTACCTCATCAGCCTACATATATATATGATACATATTTGTGTATATATTATATTTATATGTGTGTATGTATATGTGTGTGTGGGTATGTATGTGTGTGTGTGTGTATCAGAGTTGATGGAATGCTCTTGTTCCAGAAAGACAGATTGCACTCAGCAGCTTTACTGTTTCTGTTGATCCTCAAACATTTACCATTTCAGCAATTCTCCATTTAAATGGAAACATTTCTCCTGCATTGACCCCACTAGAGTCTAATCTGTTTACATATAGTAGTGATGTTTCTATAAAGTTGCCACAAACACTGAATTAGTGAATACTGAACTATTGCGCCTGTGATAAATACAGGGTTAAGTTTCTGCAAGCCTTTGGTCACAGCATTTTTGTCAGCTGAAACACCATTTGCTTCATATAGGTTCATTTGCTAAAGTCCTTGTAAAAGGAGTCAGTCTCATAGGCATTGACAGCCTGCTCTTCCACATAGCTCTGTTTTTGTATAACACCTAGCAGGTATTTTAAAAAGTTCTTCTGCAGCTTTCTGATCTGCAGAACCTGCTTTCCTGGAAGTTTAACATTTTTTACTCTTTATTGCCTTTTGAAATATGCAAGCAGCCAGAACTAGTTAAGAAGGGTTTGACATTTTCTTGACCCTAGGTAACATGACCATAAATTTCTTTGATTTTCAGTCTTACAATGGTGCTCTCCCCTATGCTTTTTTAATTGGTTTTAATCTGATGAATCCACAAATTTGTTCACTTTACATATTTTCCATAACTTCATTGCACACTATAGATGTTACTTTAGCACTTCCAGAGTGTCTTCATGTACAAATAAGCAAATAACCTATTTTTTTCCTAGAAGTACCACTTTTTAGATTTATTAATGTTTGACTCTTGGCCAACAGAACTATAACTCAGTCCTGAAGGAAGCTAATCTAATACATGTATTTTCTTTGTAAAGCACCAGCATAGCCTTTTGCACTTAGAAACACTAGATAGCACTTCAGCACTATGTTTGGGGGTCATTTTCAACAGCAACATCACCAACAGAAAGCTCAAAAATGTGAAAAATGTTAACACTAGACCACAAGAAGAAAAGTTGTTTACACTAAGAAAGTTGAAATAAGAAGACAGAGGTTTCTTCATTTGACTTCAGCTGGTAATGTGTTAGTGAACTCAAATTATTATTCTTCATTCTGTGCATGTCCATGAGTGACCATGAGAGAGTTGTGGAGATTGATTTTGAGGTTACAAATAAATTTTAGTGAGTAGGTGAATTTGCAAATATGGAATCTGTGAATAATGAGAATTGACTGTAGTCGGGCAGATGATATCAGGGAAATTATCTATATTCTTTCCGTGCCAGTGTGGCTACTGAATAGACCCCTTCACCACAGACTGCCATCATTCTTTGTATACAAAGTGTCCTTAGAAGATTGTTATACGAGGTAACTAAGGTCAGATTTGCAACATCATTTGGTATAAGTTAAAGAAAAGGCTTGATTGGAAAACTTAAGATCTGAGAGCCAGTATGAAGGGGCACACAGACCCACATCGAGGGAAGCAAGCTGGGTCAGGGGCAAGATGTAGGAGGGTTACATTCCAAGGTAGGACCCTTCCTCCTTATAGGAAAGACATGAGGGCAATCTTGTCTGTTGGGAATAGGATGGTGGGGGGAACAGACTACATGGGTGCCAGACAGTCTGAATTTAGATGTCAGCTATTTTCAGGAGACTTCTGTGAAATCTAGCTGCTCAGCACCTGGAGAGCATAAAATCTATGGGAAATTTCAGACCTTTTTTTCGTGGGAGAACAGAGTCATGAGACTGGGGAGCTGAGTTCAGGTGCAGCCCTTCCCATTCTCCCCTCGCATTAAGGGGTCTGGACAATGCAGAGTGAGCTTCCACATCACTCTACATCAAATCTCATAGCACCATGTGGTAGTTGATTTATCGTTTGTGTTACACTGATTTCCAGATTGGAAAACAATCATTATGCTTGAATGTGATTTTCTATTATATTGCCATTTTTCTCCCTGGAGACCAGGATTGATTGATGTCAACCTGATCAGAGAATGCCACTTTATATTGAGTACTCTGTATTCAAAACTATTATAGAATATGTGTAGCAAATCTAGGTTGTGCTATTTAAGGTAGCTATATACTTTAAGTTATAGAACTTCCTTTAGAAATCAAAGCCCAAACAAATGAATCCATTTCTGTCTCCCCTCCAAAAAAGGACACTTATCTATTCAACTCGGAAAATTAGCTAAAAAAGTCCCCAAATTAAAATAAAATCTAACATTTAATTTTATTATACCATATTTTCTACTGCCTTTACATTCCTTAGCTTTAAATTTAAAGGTTTTAAATTTTTAATAGTTTAAATTTCCTATATTAAGGACCTTTCCAATTTGTAGTTGTAAATCTCTTTAAAGATCATATTTTACTAGAGATGGTAGGAGGACTGGCCAATACTTCTTCTCATTTATTTTTTTAAAGTTTTTATTTAAATTCCAGTTAGTTAACATACAGTGTAATATTAGTTTCATGTGTACAATCTAGTGATTCAACACCTCCATACCTCACCAGGTCAGGTGCTCATCACAAGTGCTCTCCTTAGTCTCCATCACTTATTTCACCAATTCCCCCACTCACCTCCTTACTGGTAACCATCAGTTTGTTCTCTATAGTTAAGGTCTGTTTCTTGGTTTGCCTCTCCCTGCTCCCCACTGTGCTCATTTTTGTTTCTTAAATTCCCATGTGAATGAAATCATATGAATTGTCTTTTTCTGTTTGACTTATTTTGCTATGTGATTACAAATGACAAGATTTCATTCTTTTTTATGTCCAAGAATATTCCATTGTGTGCGTTATACACACCACACACACACACACACACACACACACACACACAGCATATTCTTTACCCTTTCGTCAATTGATGGACACTTGGGCTATTTTCATAATTTGGCCATTATAGATAATGCTGCTATAAATTCCAGGGTACATTTATCCCTTTGAATTATTGTGTTTGTATTCTTTGTGTAAATACCTATAGTGTATTTCCAGGATCAGAGGGTAGTTTTATTTTTAGCTTTTTGAGGAACCTCCATAGTGTTTTCCAGAGTGGCTACACCAACTTGCATTCCCACCAGTGATGCAGAAGAGTTCCCCTTTCTCCTCATCCTTGCCAGCACCTTTTGTTTCTTGTGTTGTTGATTTTAGCCATTCAGACAGATATGAGGTGATATCTCATTGTAGGTTTGATTTGTATTTCCTGATGATAAGTGATGTCGAGTATCTTTTCACGTGTCTGTTGGTCATGTGAATGTCTTCTTTGGAAAAATGTCTATTATTGTCTTCTGCCCATTTTTTAAAAAAGTTTTTATTTATTTATTTTGAGAGAGAGAGAGAAAGAGAGAGAGCATGAGCAGGAGAGGGTCAGAGAGAGAGAGAGAAAGAGAGAGAGAGAGAAAAAAAACAAGGATACCAATTAGGCTTTGCATTGCCAGTGTGGAGCCTGATGGAGGGGTCAAACTCACAAACTGTGAAATCATGACCTGAGCCAAAGTTGGCTACTTAACTGACTGAGCCACCCAGGTGCCCCTATTTTTGTGTATGGTATAAGAAAACGGTCCAGTTTCCCTCTTTTGCATGTTGCTGTCCAGTTTTCCCAATACCATTTGCTGAAGAAGTTGTCTTTTTCCCACTGGATATTATTTCCTGCTTTGTTAAAGATTAATTGACTATCTAATTGTGGGTTCACTTCTAGGTTTTTTACTCTGTTCTATTGATCTATATGTCTATTTTTGTGCCAATGCCATGGTTTTGATTATAGCTGTGTAATATAACTTGAAAGTGTGGAATTGTGATGCCTCCATCTTTGCTTTTCTTTTTCAAGTTTGCTTTGGCTATTCGGGGTGTTTTGTGGTTCCATACAAATGTTAGGATTGTTTGTTCTAGCTCTGTGAAAATCCTGTTGGTATTTTGGTAGGGATTGCATTAAATCTGGAGATTGCTTTGGGTAGTACAGACATTTTTAACATTATTTGTTCTTCTAATCCATGAGCATGGAATGTCTTTCCATTTCTTTGTGTCCTCTTCAGTTTATTTCATCAGTGCTTTATAGTTTTCAAAATGCAGGTCTTCCAACTCTTTGGTTAGGTTTATTCCTAGCTATATTATTATTTTTGGTGCAGTTGTAAGTGAGATTGATTCCTTAATTTCTCTTTCTGCTGTTTCATTATTGGTATATAGAAATGCAGCATGTTTCTGTATAATTGATTTTGTATCCTGCAACTTTACTAAATTCATTTATCAATTCCAGAAGTTTTTTGGTGGAGTCTTTCAGGTTTTATCTGTATAGTATCATGTCATCTGCAAATAGTGAAAATTTTACTTCTTCCTTGCCAGTTTGGATATCTTTTATTTCTTTTTGTTGTTTGATTGCTGTGGCCAAGACTTCCAGTACTATGTTAAGTAACAGTGGTGAGAGTGGACGTCCCTGTCTTGTTCCTGACCTTTGAAGAAAAGCTCTCAGTTTTTTTCATTTAGGATGATGTTAGCTATGGGTTTTTCATATATGGGCTTTATTGTGTTGAGGTATGTTACCTCAAACCTACTTTGTTGAGGGCTTTTATCATGGATGGAGGTTGTACTTTGTTAAATGCTTTGTCTACATCTATTGAAATGATCATATGGTTTTTATCCTTTCTGCTACTGATGTTATGTATCACATTGATTACTTTGCAAATATTGAAGCACCCTTACTTACTGGGAATAAATCCCACTTGATCATGGTGAATGATTTTTTTATTTTAACTAATTAACTAATTAATTAATTTAATATAATTTATTGTCAAATTGGTTTCCATACAACACCCAGTACTCATCCCAACAAGTGCCCTCCTCAATGCCCATCACCCACTTTCCCCTTTCTTCCACCCCCATAAACCCTCAGTTTGTTCTCTGTATTTAAGAGTCTCTTATGGTTTCCCTCCTTCCCTCTCTGTTTGTAACTTATTTTCCCCTTCCTCTGCCCCATGGTCTTCTGTTGAGTTTCTCAAGATTCACATATGAGTGAAAACATATGGTATCTGTCTTTCTCTGACTGGCTTATTTCACTTAGCATAATACCCTCCAGTTCCATCCACATTGCGGCAAATGGCCAGATTTCATTCTTTCTCATTGCCAAATAATGAGACAATATATATAAATATTGTATATATAATATATACATATATATATTTACATATGTATATATTATATATACAATATTCCATTGTATATATAAACCACATCTTCTTTATCCATTCATTAGTTGATGGACATTTAGGCTCTTTCCATAATTTGGCTATTATTGAAAGTGCTGCTATGAACATTGGGGTACATGTGCCCCTATGCATCAGCACTCCTGTATCCCTTGCGTAAATTCCTAGCAGTGCTATTGCTGGGTCATAGGGTAGTTCTATTTTCAATTTTTTGAGGAACCTCCACACTGTTTTCCTGAGTGACTGCATTAGTTTGCATTTCCACCAACAGTGCAACAGGGTTCCCATTTCTCCACATCCTTGCCAGCATCTATAGTCTCCTAATTTGTTTATTTTAGCCACTCTGACTGGTGTGAGGTGGTATCTCAGTGTGGCTTTGATTTGTATTTCCCTGATGAGGAGTGATGTTGAGGATCTTTTTATGTTCCTCTTGGCCATCTGGATGTCTTCTTTAGAGAAGTGTCTATTCATGTCTTCTGCCCATTTCTTCACTAGATTATTTGTATTTCGGGTGTGGACTTTGGTGAGTTCTTCATAGATTTTGGATAATAGCTCTTTGTCTGACATGTCATTTGCAAATATCTTTTCCCATCCGTCGGTTGCCTTTTAGTTTTGTTGATTGTTTGCTTTGCTGTGCAGAAGCTTTTTATTTTCATGAGGTCCCAATAGTTCATTTTTGCTTTTAATTCCCTTGCCTTTGGAGATGTGTCGAGTAAGAAATAGCTGCGGCTGAGGTCAAAGAGGTTGTTGCCTGCTTTCTCCTCTAGGGTTTTGATGGTTTCCTGTATCATATTCAGGTCTTTCATCCGTTTTGATTTTATTTTTGTGTATGATATAAGAAAGTGGTCTAGTTTCATTATTCTGCTTGTTGCTGTCCAGTTCTCCCAGCACCATTTGCTAAAGAGACTGTCTTTTTTTCCATTAGATATTCTTTTCTGCTTTTTCAAAGATTAGTTGGCCATACATTTATGGGTCCAATTCTGGGTTCGCTATTCTAGTGAATGATTTTTAAAAATATATTGTTGGATTCAGTTTGCTAGTATTTTGTTGAGGATTTTGCATCTATGTTCATCAGAGATGATGAAGTTCTCATTTTTTGTAGTGTCTTTATCAGATTTTAGTATCAGGGTAATGCCTCATAGAATGAATTTAGAAGTTTTCCTTACTTTTATATTTTTGGAATAGTTTAAGAATAGGTATTAATTCTTTAAGTATTTGGTATAATTTGCCATTGAAGCCATCTGATTCTAGAGTTCTGTTTGTTGGGAGTTTTCTGATTCAATTTCTTTGCTGATTATCAGTCTATAAAATTTTCTATTTCTTCTTGATTCTGTTATGGGAGGTTATATTTTTCTAGGAATTTATAATTTCTTCCAGTTTGTCCATTTTTTTTGGCATAAAGCTTTTCATAATATTCTCTTATAATTGTATTTCTGTGATGTTTTTTGTTATTTCTCACCTCTCATTTATGATTGTACTTATTTATGTTCTTTCTCTTTTCTTTTTGGTAAGCCTGGCTAGAGGTTTATCAATTTTATTAATTTTTTCAAAAAAAGAACTCCTGATTTCATTGATATGTTCTATTTTCTTATTTTCTTTATCATTTATCTCTGCTCTAATCTTTATTATTTCCTTCCTTCTGCTAGCTTTGGGCTTTGTTGTTCTTTGTGTTGCTCCTTTAGGTATAAGATTAGGTTGTTTATTTGAAATTTTTCTTGCTTCTTGATGTAGGCGTTTGTTACTATATAATTCCCTCTTAGAACCACTTTTGCTGCATCCTAAAGGTTTTGGATTGTTGTGTTTTAATTTTCATTTGTTTCCATGTATTTTTTTTTAAAGTTTATTTATTTATTTTGAGAGAGAGATGGGGGGAGGGGCAGAGAGAGAGGGAGGGAGAGACTCTCAAGCAGAATCTGTACTGTCAGCATGGAGCCTGACTGTCAGCATGGGTCAAACTCATGACCCATATGACCTGAGCCGAAATCAGGAGTTAGAATCTTAATCAACTGAGCCACCCAGGAGTGCCTAGGGAGACCTTCTTTAAACTACCTGAAGTTTGGGCCTCTTGCTGTTTCTGGGTTGAGCCATTCATTGATCCACACTGTCGCAGAAGTCTGGATTTTTCCTTTGTAGCATTTAATACAATTTAATTTGTGTAATGATATAATATTTAGTCTTCCCCACAAGCCTGAAAGTTCCACAAGGTAGGGACTGTTTTCTATTGCTAACCATGGTATTACCAGGGCCCCAGTACATTGTATACAGTAGGTACTCACTCAGTACTCTCTTAGCAGGTACAGCCTTGTCCCACAAATCTATCTTATTAGATACTCTCCAAGGACTAGGTGGAGAGGTACCTAAAGTTTATGAGCTTGGTGGTGGAGACAGTGTCTGAGCAGTCAGAGAGATGGAGGAGTTCAGAGCTGGTGCAGTGGGGTAAGCAAGAAGGGATACTGAGGACACTAAAGGATGCTCATCGGATGAGTTTGCCCCTGTGCTCTCAACATCACATTTCCAGCCCAAATGAGTCCTTCTTCAATCATTTATGAAATAATTTCTTTAGAGGAAGAGGTAAACATCTGAGTAAAAAACCAAGGCCAAAACAGCTTTGCAGAATTATAACATGTCCCCGAAACCAGTTACAATTCAACTTGATTGGACTTCAAGAGAGAAATGATTGTGTTCCTCCAAATAATCTTCAGTTAGGAAGCTCCCACTCCTCCCAAGATGTGGAAAGATGATTACACCTTCTGCTGTCAGTTGCTGAGAAAGAAGTTTTTTCTCCTGATGGACCGACCAACACTATTTCTTTTTTGCTGCTCTTTTCCCTTCTCCTTTCCTTGGTTTCCCCTTGCCATGAAGCTTCTGTAGACACATCTGCTCCTCCTTGAAGTCCTGATGCTCATCTCTATAGAGGCCAAGAAAACGTAGTGTCCCCATGAGTGCAAAGTAAGTGTTGTGATCCAAATCATAAGTCTCCTTCCTCTTGGCTAAAGGCTACTCACTGAAGAGCTTCACCACTTTCATGTTTTTAGAATCAGTAGGCCTGGCAACTTCACCGAGTAGCCGGGCACAGAGACAACTCATGTGCAAGGCATATTCTGAAAGCGAAGACATTTCCTGAGCAGCAAGGGGCATGAATCCCTACATGCAACCTTCCTCTCCCGTGCGCCCCTCTCCTGGAAGGCCCTCCCCTCTGTCCATGTATTTTTCCATTAATTTCCTGATTGACCAATTCATTGTTTATTAGCATGGTATTTAACCTCTGTGTATGTGGTCTTTCCTGATTTTTTTTTGTGGTTGACTAATAATTTCATAGGATTGTGATCAGAAAAGATGCATGGTTTGACTTCAATCTTCTTAATTTGTGAAGGCCTGTTTTGTGGCCTAATATGTGATCTATTCTGGAGAGTGTTCCATGTGCATTTGAGAAGAATATATAGTCTGCTGTTTTAGGATGGAATGTTCCTAATGTATCTGTTAAGTCCATGTGGTCTAGTATGTTATTCCAAACCATTGTTTCCTTGTTGATTTTCTGTTTAGATGATCTGTCCATGTGTGTGGTGTAAAAGTCTCCTACTACTAATGTATTATTATTGATTAGTTTCCTTGTTTACTATTAATTGTTTTATATATTTGGGAGCTTTTGTATTGGGTGCATAAATACTTACAATTGTTATATCTTGTTGATTTGTCCCCTTTATTATTATATAGCGTTCTTTTTTTATCTCTTGTTACAGTCTTTGCTTTAATTTAATTTAAAAAAGTTTTTTTTATGTTTATTTATTTCTGAGATAGAGAGAGACAGAGCATGAGTGGGGGAAGGGCAGAGAGAGAGGGAGACACAGAATCAGAGGCAGGCTCCAGACTGAGCTGTCAGCACAGAGCCTGATGCGGGGCTCAAACTCACAAACCGTGAGATTATGACCTGAGCCGAAGTCAGTCGCTTAACCGACTGAGCCACCCAGGCGCCCCTACAGTCTTTGCTGTAAAGTCTAGTTTGTTCAATATAAGTATTGTTACTCTGGCTTTCTGTTGACATCCATGTACATGAAAAATGTTTCTCCCATCTAGTCACTTTCAATCTGAAGATGTCTTTATGTCTAAAATGAGTCTCTTGTAGTCAGCCTATAGATGGGTATGGTTTTTGTTGTCCACTCTGACACCCTGAGTCTTTTGACTGGGGTGTTTTGTCCATGTACATGCAAAGTAATTAGTGATAAAAATGTATTTATTACCATTCTTTTACTTGTTTTGTGGTTATTCCTGGAGATTTTCTCTGATCCTTTCTTGTCTTTCATGTTTTACTGATTTTCTTTAATGATATATTTGGGTTTCTTTCTCTTTATTCTTTGCATGTTTATTAGTGGTTTTTGATATATGGTTTTTGAAATATGGTTACCATTATGTTTGTATATAACCTCTTCTGCATATAGCAGTCTATATTAAGTTGTAGGTCATTTAAGTTTGAACCATTCTTTTCTCCTGTCCTCCCCACATTTTAGGCATATGTTGTTATATTTTATATCATTTTTTTTTTGGTGCGTTCCTTGACTGATTTTTTATAAAAATATTCATTTTTACTGCTTTTGTGTTTCTTACCTTTATACTCTCACTTTTGGTCCCCCTTTGCACTCAAAGTGTCCCCTTTAATATTTCTTGTGAGGCTCCTTTATTGGTCACAAACTCCTTTAGTTTTTATTTGTCTGGGAAACTATTTCTCCTTCTATTCTGAATGATAGCTTTGCTGAATAGAATATTCTTGGCTGCAGATTTTTCCCATTTCGCACTTTGAATATGTCATGCCACTCCCTTCTGACTTGCCAATTTTCTGTTGAAAAATATCCTGCTAGCCTTATGGGTTTTCCCTTGTAAGTTAATGACTTATTTTGTCTTGGTACTTTTAAGAATTTTTCTTTATCACTATATCTTGCACGTTTACTTACAGTATGTCTTGATGGGAATTCTCTGTGCCTCCTGGATCTGGATGTATGTTTCCTTCCCCATATTAGGAGATTTTTCAGTTATTATTTCTTCAAATAAATTTTCTGCCCCTTTTCTCTCTTCTCTTCTTCTGGGACTCCTATAATATGAATGTTATTATGTTTGATGGAGTTACTGAGTTCTCTAAGTCTATTCTCATTTTGCATAATTCTTCCGCTCTTTTTTCCGCTTCATTGCTTTCCATTGCTTTGTCTTCTAGGTCATTAATTTGTTCCTTTGCTTCTTCTAGCCTACTACTCTTCATTATATCAAGTATGTTTCTAATTTTGTTTTTTGCACTCTTCATCTTTGATTCTTTTTTTAACTCTTTTATTTCTGTGGTAAGGGTGTCACTGATGTCTTCCATTCTTTTCTCAAGTCCAGTGAGTGTCCTTAGGATTGCTGCTTTGCATTTTCCATCAGACATGTTACTTATATCTGTTTTGCTTAGATTTCTAGCTATGGCCTTATCTTGTTCTTTTATTTGGTATAAATTCCTCTGTCTTGGCATTTTGTCTAAGTCTCTTCCTGTTTCTCTGTGTTAAACAAGCCAGTTATTTTTCCTGCTTCTGAAAGTAAGAGGTCTCCTGCTTCTGAAGAAGAGGTCATGTAGTGCCCAGGGCCCGGTGCTTCAGGAGCATATCCAGTGTGTGCTGCATGTGCTTTGCATGTGCTCTAGATGCTCTATCCTTCAGGCCAGTCATCTGCAGAGGCTCTCCTTGCTTGCTGTGGGCAGTGTTTGGTCCCTGGCCTGAGTGTGGTGAGTTTTAATTACCACATTCTGCTCTGTTTCCTTGTGAAATGCAATCTGGAAGTGAAATCTCCACTGGAAGTGAGGTGCTGTAAAACTCTCTGATCAGAACACATAGTGTGGGCAGGGGTTTGTGCTGGTCTTCTGGGGGAAGGGCTGGCCTCACTAGGACTGAGGAAGTGTGACTGACAAGGGAAGTTCCACCAGAGCACAGTGGGGTGGGGCTTAGTGTAAGCAAGTTAGGCAGCCATTTTTCTTGCTGCACTGCCTCCCACAGGTGGTTCTGTGTTTATGCTGAGGAGAGGCAAGGGAAACGGCACGGGCCAGCTCCTGTGTTCCCTGAGAGGTGTCTGTATGAACGCTGTTTCTCAGGGACTTACTTCAGAAGAGCAAATAGTCTCCCCACTGTGTGCCCCAAGCACTCTTCAGATCGCTATTTCCACGCTGTCTGCCATGGGTTGGTTGCCTGCCTTCTCTCCAAGAGCAGTGTAGTGCCCTTGGGGCTCTATCCCAGCCAAGCTCGCTGACGTCTAAAACTCCAGGCTTTAAGTCCAGCTGGTTGCAAGAACTCACAAAATTCAGCCCCTATAATTTTCCAAGGCAATGGCTATGAGGAAACATTCTCCTTATGCATTCCCCTGTGTGGTCATCTCTGTCTCAACCTTCTCTGTGACCACAGCTCCCTCCCTTCCACAGCCAGGACCCATTTCTCCCCTAAACTATATCTCTGTGCTTCCTCCTTTCTTCAGTGTGATCACTTCTCTCCCTTTAGTTGTGAAGTCTGTTCTGGCAGCTTTCAGGTCAGTTTCTTGGGTATTTGGGATGATTTATCTAGTTGTATTCATGGGACGAGGTGAGCCTAGGATTCTCCTATTCCACTGCCATCTTCTGGTCCCAATACCTTCTCATTTAGAAGTTACAAATTCCACAGCCTCAAACTAAGATTGCAAAATAATCATTACAGAATTTTCTCCCAAAACATCAGCCTTGGAGAATAATTCTTGAATAATCATTGTTAAGCATATAATGCCATGCATTTCTATATTTTCTACCTTTACCCATTTTTGTTTTCCTATTTAATTAGGGCCAACTTTCTAAACACAAACTTAAGCCAAACACATAAAAAAATAGTGATTTAAAGCACAAGTCTATAAGAAAAGATCAACATACCAGTTGTTTCAAGATCATTCCAGTTCAATATATTGGGAGCAAAGATCCATTCTGAAAATGAAAAAATATGTAGTTTAAAAAATTCTTAGAGGCATAAACCAAATTCTTATCTTTCTACCTGGTTTGTTTTACAAAGAAGCTTCAGAAATATTTGACTATAGTTTTAATGATGGAAATGTTATGTTTTCATTTCAAAGCAATGAAATTCTGATGTTTAACGTGAATCCAGTTGGCTCTCTTTTGTACATTCATAGTTTCAAAGGCTAGAATTTGTTATCAGCAAGGAGAGAGATTTAAGCTGCACACATAAAAACAAAGTTACTTAGAGTTCAAGGTTTTGTCTTATAAGTAGCATTCCACTTAGAGTTTCAAAACTTTTTACTTTAAAATACTTTACTTGAAACCAACCTTTTTTAAGGGTGTTCCTTCTGAGAGGATCAATAAAAGTGCAGAATTATCCCACTCTCACCTCTTAAGACCTTTTGCATTCATCCAGTTTTTCTTATTTTTTACCCTTTATCTTGCTAACAGTTCTCAGAGATTTCTTCTGTGTTCCTGTGAAGGTAAGTTTCTTGTCAAAGAGGCATGTCATCTTCTGAGGTGGCTCATTCTCTTTAGCTACCCTGTCATCTTTGATGTCCTTGTTAAGGGCAGTCCAGTGGTCCAGATACAAAGCCTAGATCAGCTTCTAGAGATTCTGATCATCATCTTTGACTTGTCATCTTGGAGTCACAACAGTACCCATGGAGACAACCTTGATATAGAGATGGGGTAGATATTTTTCAGTTGTCCATAGTTACTATATTACTATTTATAGCTAATTTTCTTCTTAGGAACTAGGAAGAGAGGGGGAAAGATCTTTTCTTGTTTGTCCTTGAAAATCTCTTTGTGACATGGCATGACTACCACTTTCCCTGGGTTGGCTGCTACTCTGTCACTTCCAATACCCAAGTGGCCTGGGCATTGTTTACTGTAATGAGCAAACTCATTACATCTCTGCAAGCTTTCTTTCTTCTCTCTCTAGCCCTTTTTGATTGACTCCTCACCTCAACCAAAACTTGCTTACTGATCTTCTGGTCCTAGCTGTTGGGCAACTTTACCCTTTCTCAACTTTACCTTTTCGGAGATGACTCCAGTTCTATTCATTCATGCATCTGTCACCAGATTCTTTCAGGGCCATGAATTTCTCTCCATTTCTGAACCTGTTGCTATAATAAATCAAATGTTTACTGATTAAAACGTTGCATCCCTTTCTGACCCCCCATCATGGGGATTGAATTAGTCTATTTCTGCATTTTTTTTTCTGCCAAGCACTATTCTAGTCTTCCTGCATTTTCCTTCGTGCAGGTAAAGTTAGTTACTAGTGTCTCTGCAGAGACTAGCTCACACCCTGCCCATATGCCAATTTATTGATTTCTTGAGAAATCTAAGTAGTGAGTTGACACAACCTTTCCAATCCCCACCCTAACTTAGGTCATTGGGAAAATGAACTTCCATTACTTCCCAGTTGCAAGTAGGAAAGAAGTTCACTTTTTTAAAGTGAAAATCTAGTTTAAAGTTTTTTCTAGGCAGGGGGATTGATAGGTAGAGTAGATGAGACATCATTGATTAGAAGAAATAGTTGACATATTATCTACATCAACATATGTACATGGAAAAATAATTGTGCACTGTTTCCAGAAAGTATCTTGGGTATGTAGAATGAAATGAGCTCTATTATAATATATGATCCAAAATTCATCTTTCAGGATGTTATTGTTGTTTTTTAGCACAAACCCCACCAAACCTCTTTCTAGACCTTTGCCAAAAGGTGAAGATATCTACACTATGTATATCTCCACCTCTAATTATGAATTTATTTTCTTATGGTTGTCCCCATTATAATGTCAGTGGCAGGGGCGCCTGGGTGGCTCAGTCGGTTAAGCGGCCAGCCGACTTTGGCTCAGGTCATGATCTCGCGGTCCGTGAGTTCGAGCCCTGCGTCAGGCTCTGTGCTGACAGCTCAGAGCCTGGAGCCTGTTTCAGATTCTGTGTCTCCCTCTCTCTGACCCTCCCCTGTTCATGCTCTGTCTCTCCCTGTCTCAAAAATAAATAAAAAACATTAAAAAAAATGTCAGTGGCATGATGCAGGTGTCTATTACTAAGAAAATTGTCTGTCACCAACATGACTGTTACCAAGAATTACAGCCCCAACTGCTTCATGTGGTTCAATAGTATACTTGGGGTACCTTACTTTTCTGGCCATATGTTTGTAAATAATCTTCAACTTCTCCCTCTTTTTTATTTTTTTTACCTTTAATCTATTCTTCCAAAAAGTATTGCTGACCTATGTATGTGTTCTTCTGAATTCACTGACTTTATACATTCCATTTTTTCTAACTCTGATACCTTCTCCTCCTCCATTGCCATGGAGTTTTTCCTCCTCTGAATTCTACCTGTGATCACTATTGCCCATTTTACATAAATGATGTAAATGCTTTTGTATAAGTGTGAAGGAATTGCTGAATGGAATCAGAGGAAGGAATTAGTGATTTTTCAAGCAAAGAGAGGGTTCCTAAAAGGTTTCCTAGAGGAATTAGAATCTGGGGATATTTGAGGAATGCACAAAATAGGTTAGGAAGGGCATTTTAGGTGATGGAAATAGAGTCAGAATAGCACAGGTTAGCTGAAGTGCAGGTTTGAGGAGGGAGGTCAGGGAAGATACCGAAGGGCCTTAAACTCATGCTAACGACTGAACTTTGTCATATGAGATCTGGAAAGCAAGTAACTGGTAAAATATTATATGTATTGCAAACATATACTGTCCTTATTCCTTAGAGCAGTGAGTGTGCTCCTTGCTCCCTTCCAGGTGTTATAAAGCAGTTTTGGTCTCCAGAAACAATGAGGGGAGGAATAATGTTCATGGTTCTTACTATGTACCTTGAGTAGAGTTCTGGCACTAGAGTGGCTTCTATAGTGAGGATAACACTGTTTGGAGTACTGTACCTTACATATCATGGGTGCTTGAACATGTTGTTGAATGAGTAAATGGAAAAAAATCCTTCCCTGGCATTATTCTCCCCACAAAATCAGAAGTCCCTTTTCATACACTCCTGTGGAAAAAAAACAGATTCTCCTCAAATATAGTTCTAGTATATTTGCCCCCCCTCCCCTGCAGTTACATTTCCTTAAAATTTGACTGCACCTTGCTATTGGAGGCCACCTGGGGTGGGGGGGGGGTGGATATGGTATGGGCTTCAGAGCCAGGGAGACTCAGGTTCAAATCCTCAGTTAGTAATTGTGTGAACTTGAATGATTATGTAACTTTCTAAACCTTTGGTCATCATCTTTACCCTATCAATGAGGAAAGGTTGCAGTAAGGAGAGAGAAAATGTCTGTAAGATACTTAAGCCAAGGTTTGGCTGCAGCCTTGTCAGAGGCACTCAAAAGTATATGTGTAGGAAGTCTGAAATGGAGTCAGAGAGAGAGCTGCAGAATTACATCAGGGTCACCATTTCACCTCTCCACCACTCCTCTACTTTAGTCTTATACCACCCCCACTAAGGCTCCTGTCTGAGTTCAATGCATGAAATAAGTTAGCATCAGACAGGGTTCATTCCATTTAGCAGGTATAAATCTCAGTCTAAAAGACAAAATTGTACAAGAATGTTAACTTTATTTTTTAAATAAGAATTAAATGTTCAATTTAATGGAAAGGTAGAACCATAATTCAGTCAATGTGACATTCCTTTTTATTAACTTATACCTTTTAGCATAAATTCCAGGAGACTTTCATAAGGCCAAATCATTGGGAGGACACATCTAGCCCTTTTTAGTGTCAGGTGCCTTCATCAGCATTTGATGGAATGAACTTTGGTCTTGGTGGTAATTTCTGGATCCTTTCTTATTTCTTTTTAAGCAGCTGGTTCTCTGGACCATTCCTGTACTGTTCTTAGAAATATAGGAAACATTCTGTGCTCCTGAGCCGTGTCATGTCACAGGAATCCCTAGGGTACCATCTGAAGACTAATTTATACAGCCATCTCTTCTGTGGGCAGCACAGGAGATGTGGAGAACCTTGGAGTTTTGCTGCTTCCCTAAACTTTACCCAGGAATTGGGGCATGGACTCATCCAAATTCACCTGTACCTGGTGTTTAGGCAGGGTCTTCCTCCAATGATTTCTCTAGTCCTAGGAACTTTTATTATTCTCTAGTTAATTTTTTTTCTTTTAGCTTTACTAGGATTCTTATAGATTGTTTTATCATAATAATTTTTTCCTTTTGTCCTCTGATTCCAAGGTTTTCAAGTTCAAAAGCCAGAAATAAGACTTTTTTCTTCTTTTTATCAAGGCAATGAGTGTTATTGCTGCTGAATTGGGGGTGGGGGTGAGGAATCAAGGGATATGAATAATGCAGGGAGGAAATATTAGTTAATTTAAAGCCTTAGCCACCTCAGTTTTTATATTTTCTCTGTTTAAACCATCCCAGATTATTTTTCCACATGTCACCTTCTTTTGCCCTTGATATTATATATTGTCTAAAGCAATTTTCTCTTCATTGCCAAGGGCATCTTCTCAAGTTGACCATGTTAGGGTAAGAAGTAGGAATCTAATCTATGGACTACTCAGTATATTATGAAAATAGTTTGGGATTAAATAAATCAGTCATTTAAAACTAATGTACATATATATACCTCTCTGGACTATGTTTTAAAAGACTATAAAAGTGTGTGATGAAACTCACCTTTAAATCATTAGATTTGTGGTGGTGTTAGGATAGAAACTTAGGTGACTTCTTTTAGTCCAGTTGCTAAATTATAATATTGAATTTACTTATGTAAAATCTAAGCCAAACTATATAAATGCCAGTACTTTTTCTTCTTTTTATGAGTTTCACCTTTTTTGTGTCCTATCATTAAAATTAAATTTATTAACAACTTGTTTTTTTTCTGCTGCTTTGGTTTTATTTATAAATATTTCTATAAATACATCTCACAGAAATATTTGACAATTTAGTTTATTGGGAAAGTTCATACAGTAACTTTTCAAACCAGTAAAATCTGTTTTCCTAAAGGAGCACTTTAAGTAAAATGGGAAATAGGAAAAGAACATGGGAAAGGAACTAAGTAAGGTATCAGTCTTTTTATTAGACCGTCATGATCAGATGGTTTCTTTGTCAGAGTAGAATGTCTATATCTGAAATAAATCTGAGTGTCCATCAGAATATAAGTGAAATATGTAATGACTTGGAATGTAAATCTTAAATACTGATTTGTGGGGCAAGTCAGTCAAAAGTTTTTTTGAGGGAGATGAGAATACAGTTTAAACGAAAACAGGAAAGCCTTTTCAAGATTTAGTAATCTGCCAGTCCTCATCCATCTCCTTGTTCTCCTCCTCTCAAGTCTACATATATAATAGAGAAAAGAAAAAAAGAGTGAATGCTTCATTTTCAGTGAAATAAAGAAAGAAAGTGACACTTAGAGAGCTTTCTTTTGAGAACTTATTATGAGGAAAAGGGCCAGAAGATTGTATGTATAGCTTTTGTTAGTTTATAGGAAATGGTGTGTTTGGATGGATGAGGATTTACATTAAAAGCTTAAAATATGAAGCCTAAAATTATATTAGAAAAACCAAAATGTATTATTGTCACTCCTCTATTAGAGGAAGTATAAGGGGATCAAATGATTGGTAGATCATTATCAAGGCGGAAAGAAGGGAAAGGCAGGGTTGAGAATGCCTGTGCCATTTCTGTTCCTCTGCTTCACTGCATTATGTTTTTTAAACTTCACACATTCATATCAGGTAGATGCTGTTGTGTTTATTTCACAGTTTAGAAATCAGGCTTAGTTAAGTGAAATATTAAGTGAAACATATTAAGTGAGATAATTTGTTGAAGGTCACCAGCTCTAGCGTCACCTTCTACCATTCTCTACCTCACCTATTCCACTTAGCCACTGTTGCATCTTTGCTCTTCCTTGAACATCCCTTGATGTTTCTTCTGCTCAGTGCTCTTTGCCCCTAGCTATTATTGTGGTTATATCTCCCTCTTTATCAAGGTCTTTGATGACATATCATTGCAGAGAAGCCTTCCCTGATAACTCTATACAAAATATCTTATATGTCATTTTTAGTAGGTTGTAATATTACTTTGGATAACACTAAGAAATAAAAGTACCAATTAAGCAATGATATGACAGTTTCATAATATGCATCCTGATTTTAGAGATGTTAAAATGTGAAGAAAAAATTTTTTTAGAATCAGTGAAATGCAGTGATATTGCCTTATTTCCTTACCCCAGATTATTTCTCTTTGCAACACTTATCACTATCTGATATGATCATGTACATTTTCTTTATTGTCCCTCTCTCTACACTAGGTACATATAGGGAGCTTTGTTTTGTTCATTACTAGTTGCAAAGAGAGGCTAGGTGTGCATCATACCCATCTTCTCTCTTTTGGGGGGCACTCAAGTTTACATTCCCAAGCCTTTCTTTCAGTTATGGTGGAGTCATGTAACAGACTTCTGGACAATGGGATATAGGTACAAGTGAGATATTCCACCCCAGGCCTCTCCTATAAAACTATTCTGTAATTGTCCTAATGGTTGGAGCCACTAGTGGTCAGAGACACTAGAAGGAAGAATCCCTGGTCTCTAAATGATGGTGTAGAGTAAAGCCCATCTCCATCCCCTCACATTGACCTACATTGGATTGTGATGTGGATGAGAAATAAATCATCAATTAAAGCTACTGAAATTTGAGCTTTTCGGTTATAATAGATAGCTTATCCTTATTAATACATTGCTGTACCCAGACTATGCTTGGCACCTAGCAAGCTTTTTATAATTTATAAGGATAGAAAAAATTAAAGGAATGGCAGTTTTGTGTTAAAAGATGATTAATTTTGGTTTGTACATAAGGTATCTGCATAGGCAGGTGGGGGCTACTTCTCCTACCTTTTCCCCACTTCAGGTGGCCTGGAAGAATTTGGAAGGACTAAGAATCAGAGGTTGCAAGTGCTTAATTTCTAGAACAACTAGGGTCAGTAGAATGAGTCAATGGGAATTTGTGGAAAGAGAGGTGGTCAGAGAGAGAAATTTTGATGTAGGGATCATTAATTTTCAGAAATTAAGTAAAAATAGGTTCAAAGTAGTTAGCAGGGAAGTTGCCATGTTGGATGGACCAATGAGTTTTAAAGTCAGCAAAATGGGGCCCCTGGGTGGTTCAGTCAGTTAAGCATCCAACTCTTGGTTTCGACTCAGGTCATGATCTCCCAGATTCATGGGTTCAAGCCCCGCATTGGACCCTGCGCTGACAGTGCGGAGCCTGCTTGGGATTCTCTCTCCCTGCCCCACCCCTGACTCGCACTGTCTCTGTCTCTTTCAAAATAAATTAAAAAAAAAATAAAGTCAGCAAAATGAACTTATTATGGGGCAAGGAGTAAAATGAACTATTTGTTGAAATAATCCAGGATGACAATTACCTGATCCATTTCTTTAAACACCATCTTCTTTAGGTATAACCTTTTAATTGTATTTTGCCCTGTTACTGATCTATCTGTAGAGCTTTCTTTAGGTAGGTTCAAAGAGGTCTTTCATAGTGGGTGTTGTGGAGGTGATGCCTGAAAGAATCTCAACTGCATTTAAAGATCTGAACTTACTCCTAAAAGACTTCTTATTACTAATAGTTCTATGGCTAGCTATATGTATTATCAGTTAGTATATGTGGCTTTCCTTTTCCTGAATACAAGTTTAAGTAACTCAGGAAACCACAATGAAGCAGAAGGAATATGTCAAAATTCTGAATAACAAAAACTTTCTTTTTTTATAAGGTCTGTAGTTGTAAAATCAACCATTCATTCATATATTTGCCTTTCAAAGCCCACTATTCAGTTTGAATTTTCAATTCCTTCTCTTTAGATCAGCTTTGGAAGTTTCTGAGTATTTGGCTGTTAAAAAAGGTGTGTATGGGGCGCCTGGGTGGCGCAGTCGGTTGAGCGTCCGACTTCAGCCAGGTCACGATCTCGCGGTCTGGGAGTTCGAGCCCCGCGTCAGGCTCTGGGCTGATGGCTCAGAGCCTGGAGCCTGTTTCCGATTCTGTGTCTCCCTCTCTCTCTGCCCCTCCCCCGTTCATGCTCTGTCTCTCTCTGTCCCAAAAATAAATAAACGTTGAAAAAAAAAAATTAAAAAAAAAAAGGTGTGTGTGTGTGTGTGTGTGTGTGTGTGTGTGTGTGTGTGTGTTTATGTGTGTGTTAGGATAGAACTCCTCTATAATTGATTATAACCTGCCCCTCTAAAACTGTCCAGAAACTTCTACCTCACCCCTAATTTGTTTTTGTTTCTCTCTTGTTCCCACTTTGGGAAGAAGGAAAGGCAGCTGGTTAGCTGGTCAGGGGGATGATATTGTATAGAAAAGAACTATTTTATTTATGTCTCTCATCTCTATATTAAAATGTCTGAGAAATAGTCTCAAGGTTGTGGAATCTCACAAAATTTAAGAATAGGATTAATCAGGGGCACCTGTGTGGCTCAGTCGGTTGAGGGTCCAACTTCAGCTCAGGTCATGATCTCGTGGTTCACGAGTTTGAGCCCCGTGTCAGGCTCTGTGCTGACAGCTCAGAGCCTGGAGACTGTTTTGGATTCTGTGTCTCTGTCTCTCTCTCTGCCCCTCCCCCACTCATGCTCTGTCTCTCTCTCTCTCAAAAATAAATAAAAACATTAAAAATAAGAATAGAATTAATTTATTTCCTTTTCATCTTTCAGGGCTTAGCTTAGATGTTATCTTCTCTAGGAAACAGTAAGTAAATTCCTAAGACTGGGTTGAATGCTGTCTCCAGGTACGCTCCCAGCATGAACTCATCCAAGAGGCATAGTCTCTATCTGCTTCATCATTGTATCTTTATGGCACAACACTGGAATTGATAAAATATTCAATGAATATCTTTTGAACAAAGGAGTAAATGAGGTTCTCTTTTTGCACAACAGAATCATCATGGGAGGCAGTGATTATTTCATTTTTCCAAGGTTATTTTAAAGCCTGCTATATAAACATGCTTTAAAAAAGGAGAAGATAAAAAACAGACTACTTTGGGTTGAGCATTTATTTCAAGTCAGACGTTCCTTTTCTTATTTTTCTTCATTATTCTCGAACTACTCAGTATGAGTTTATTGGAATAGGCTCCCATCTAATTTGTAACACATATTGAATAGACATTTGGCACAGCTTCATAGTAATCCATTTTATCTGCAAAATTTGCAGATTTTATCTTCTTTGGCTGTTCTTAGTTTTCAATTTAGTGCCATGGGCTTTAGGCCAGTATAAAAGTTTCAATTTTAAGGTAAAAGTTTGAGTTGATTGCCATCTTAAGATAAAACTGAATTGATTTGGTATTTTAAAGCTGTTAAGTGTAACTCATACATGGTAGTCATGAAGGAATAACACTCATCCTTGAATAAGACCTTAGTTAAGAAGAAGCCCTAAGGCTCATTGATTTTCCCTGTTAGGATGTTGTGAGAGGCAGGATGATAGGACCTTTCTGGCAGAAATCTCTCTGTGACATTGGTTATGGAGAGGTGGAATGAGAGATGAAGGGGAATGAGGGAAAGAGGTGGGACTAAAATAAGGGATAATAGGACCAGATGGAGTGAGGAAAGGGCAATATTAATAAAAGGAATGACAAAAAAATTAACAACTGCTGTTGTGCTCTTACAGATAAGACAGATATACAAAGAAATGAACAACTCCCCCTCCAACATGCCTATTTATATCTATCACCTAAATCTAGAGTATTTGCAGAGAGACAGAGTTGTATATAACTGTTATGCCAATAAGCACACAGAATGAATTGATAACTCTGGCATGAAAATATGGTATGTCATGAAACTCAGGAAATCACAATATAATATGATTCTGTGGAGGCAGCACGTGCCTGGCATGTGTCAGCTCTTCAGAAAGTATTGGTTGACTATTCTGAATTTTGAATAAGATGCACTTAAAGTTAAGATTAAGAAGAGGAGAACTAGTTGCAGAACCTGAATAAAGAAATGACCATAGGGCACTGGGATGGCTCAGTTGGTTAAACATCCCACTCATGGTTTCCGATCAGGTCACAATCTCACAGTTCGTGGCTCTGCCCTGAAAGCATGGAGCCTGCTTGGGATTTCCTCTTTCTCTGCCCTTCTCACACCTGCTCTCTCTCTCTCTCTCTCTCTTTCTCTCTCAAAATAAATAAATAAACATAAAAAAAGAAATGCCCATAATTGCCCATTATTTTTAGAAGTTTTTATTAATACCCTGGAAATGAATTAAGGATAAGTGAATTAAGAATTGAATAACTCTAAAACTCAGATAAATAGTTAAAAATTGACATTTTAGATTCATTTTATATTATATTTAGACTATCATATTTTTTCTCAATTAATTCCTTTTGCTATTCTTAAAAAATCTCTAGTTAACTTCTTCAGGTATTGTTAAAAAAAATAGATAGATGATATTCATTGGAGTGAACAGACAGTGTTAATAATCTCTTGGTGCCTCACCAGGAATTGGCCGTGTCTGGTAACCAGATCTGAGTCTCCATTCTCTAACAGTGTTTGTTATATGTTGAGCAGTCAGTTAATATTTATTAATGACTTAACTGTTTGGTAGCTGGGTACATGATCACATGGTATCACATATACGCACTGATGATGGAATTGTATGCTCCTCCCAATGGTTCTGTATTGAACTGTTCTGCTTTACAAGTAAAAATATTTTTTCCTTAAAAGTCACTATTACAAGCTACATCTTAATCATTGGCTTTGTTTTTATTGCTAAAATAATCATAGGCATAGATAAGTCAATTATTTCCTGTGTCACAAGGATTTGATCTTTTTAACATCTGCCCAGCTGTTGCATAATATTTTAAGCTAAAAGTATCAGATAAACACAACACTACCAATTCGGTAACATTTCACCAAATAATTATTTCTCTCTGAAATCCCTGAAGCAGTGTTTTTTCTAGTATGTAACCTCTCAGGATTTGTCTCTATATTGTTTAAACTTATATTACAAATAACATACAAAATGTTATAAAACCAAGGCAAGTCATAGAAAGAGTGAATGTATTCACAACTTCAGTAGACCATGCATAAATTAAATGGCACTTGCTCTCCTTTGATGTTCCCATTTCTAGTTTTCTCTTAAACTGAATCCCACAAAGAATTCTAATTTAACTGAAATTCTTTGAACTCATTGACAGTTTGTGGGCTATTCAGGAACTCTAATTAGCTTTAAATCAGTTTATCTGCAAATCACTTCTCCATTTCTGATTCCTTCTAGCAATTAATAGATTACTAGTTATTAATGGCTCTAGACCATTTATGAAAAATTTGGCCTCCATCTGAAAACTTGATGAATCTTTAACATTGAACTTCTTTTGTCAGTGGATTTTTTTCCTAATGAACTGCAATTAAATTGGAAAAAGCAGATTGCAAAAAATGTTTGACAATACCTTTTATTTAAAGCACAGAGACAACTGAATAGAAGTACCTAAAATAAAGTAGGGAAGTGAATAATGGCAAATGAATTTAGTGAAAATAATATGTATTTTAAAAACCATTAATATATTCACATAACGAGTGTTTCTCTATAATTTTTTCTCCCCTTGCTCCTTTCAGATTTATCATGTTCATCCCTCAAACTCTGAAACAACTAATTCTTGTGCCCTACTCTTGAGGTAGATAGGCAAATACTACCATTCTACCATTAGCTGTACAATACTTGACATGTCCTATAGTTTTATAGTTGGGAAAGCGAATAATCAGGCTATAAACTCCCAGGGGTGGAGAAATTAAGGAATTGATCCAAAATCATAATGAATGTCAGAATAATTGTTATCTTTGTATTCACAATTTTTTGGCTCCTATACACAAAGCTTATCTCTCCATTTTCCCTGTGGTTTCTGATTCCTCTTCCACTAATCCTTTTCTTGTCATTCTCCATGCTTTCTAGTTTTACTCATTTTCCCATTCTAGTTTGTGGACACAGATACCTCTTATTTTAAATTCCCTTAGCAAAACTTATTCTGATTGAATAAAATTAGAGTAATTTTAGGCATAAATTGTCTTTACTAATAGGAAGATGATCACTTAATTTCCTCCCATTCACTGGAAAACCTATCCATCACTTCATTCCCCTTTCCTTTTTTCCCTTATGCCATAGGGGAAGAGATGTTCACAAACAAGGGTTTACTCCCTTTGCCTGTGCTCCTATCGTATTCTAACACATCTTCTTCACTGGTTTTGTCTTTTGCTTAAATTATGCTCAAGTTTTTGCCATCCTAAAAACAGCAAAAAAAAAAAAAAAAAAACCCTCCCTTAGTTATATTTTCCCCTTAAACCTTTTTTTTGCCTTGGCAATCTTTCCTTCACTACCAGGAATAGAAAAAGTCATCTAAACTTATTATCTCTCCTTCTTCCCCACCTGTCTGCTCTTTAACTCATTGAAATCTGGTCTATATTCCTGTTGCTTGACTGAAATTATTCTCATAGATATCATGAAAGGTAGAGTAATTTAACCCAGTAGCTTCATTAAATTTCTTCTCTTTTTTGCAACATACACCGTTGTCAATCACATCCTCCTTTACTCTTTCCTACTGGGGCCACAAAACAAGTTTCAACAAATTAAACAAGGTTGAAGTCAAACCATGCATATTTTCTGACCACAGTGCTATGAAACTCGAAGTCAACCACAAGAGAAAATCTAGAAAGAGCAAAAATATATGGAGGTTTATAAACATTCTACTGAACAATGAATGGGTCAACAGAAAATAAAAGAAGAAATAAGAAATTACATGGAGACAAATGAAAATGAAAACACAATGGTCCAAAATCCCCGGGATGCAGCAAAAATGGCTCCAAGAGGGAAGTTTATAGCAATACACATCTACCTCAATAAGCAAGAAATCTCAAATTAAAACCTTACCTTACACCTAAAGAAGCTAGACAAAGAACAGCAAACAAAATCTAAAACCAGCAGAAGGAAGGGAATAATAAAGATTAGAGCAGAAATAAATGATATAGAAACTAAAAAAAACAATGGGACATATCAATGAAACCAGGAGTTGGTCCTTTGAAAAGATCAACAAAATTCATAAATGTCTAGCCAGACTCATAAAAAAAAAAGACTCAAAAAAATCACAAATGAGGGAAGAGAAATAGCAACCAACCAACACCACAAATATGAACAATTGTCAAGAGAATATTGTGAAAAAACTATATGCCAAAAAATTGGATAACCTAGAAGAAATGGATACATTTCTGGAAACATATAACCTACCAAAACCAAAGCAGGAAGAAACAGAAAATTTGAACAGACTGATTACTAGCAATCAAGTTGAATCAGCAATCAAAAAACCCTCAACAAACAAAAGTCCAGGTTGACTTCAAAGACAAATTCTACCAACCATTTAAAGAAAAGTTAATATCTATTCTTCTCAAACTATTCCAAAAAAATAGAAAAGGAGGGAAAACTTCCAAAATAATTCTATGAGGCTAGCATTACCCTGATACCAAAACCTGGTAAAGACATCACACAAAAAGAGAACAATGGCACAGTATCTTTGATAGATCTAGATGCAAAAATCCTCAACGAAATACTAGCAAACTGAATCTAACAATATATTAAAAAATAATTCACCACAATCAAGTGGGATTTATTCCTAGGTTGTACAAGTGGTACAATATTCACAAATCAATCAACATGATACACCACATCAGTAAGAGAAAGGATAAAAACATGTCATCACTTCAATAAATGCAGAAAAAGCATTTGACAAAGTACAACATCGATTCATGATAAAAAAAAAAACCTCAACAAAGTAGGTTTAGAGGGAATGTACCTCTTATATGAAAAATATTTGCCTTATATGAAACACCTACACCAAAATCATACTCAATGGGGAAAAACAGAGCTTTCCCTCTAAGGTCAGGAAAAAAACAAGGATATCCGCTTACCACTTTTATTCAACATAGTACTGGAAGTCCTAACCATAGCAGTAATACAACAAAAAGAAAGAAAAGGCATCCAAATTGGTAAGGAAGAAGTAAAACTTTCACTGTTTGAGAATGACATGATACTATAAAACGTTAAAGACTCCACCAAAAAACTGCTAGAACTGATAAATGAATTCAGTAAAGTCTCAGGATACAAAATCAATGTAGGGAAATCTGTCACATTTCTAAACACTGATAATGAAGCAACAGAAATAGAAATTAAGAAAGCAATCCCATTTATAGTTGTACCAAAAATAATCAAATACCTAGGAATAAACTTAACCAGGGAGTTTAAAGACCTATGTCATGAAAATTATAAAATACTGGTGAAAGGAATTAAAGATGACACAAACAAATGGAAAGACATTCCATGCTCATGGATTGGAAGAACAAATATTGTGAAAATATCTACACTTCCCAAAGCAATCTCCAGATTTAATTTAATCCCTATCAAAATACCAACACCACTTTTCACAGAACTAGAATGAATAATCGTCACAGAGCTAGAATAAATAATCATAAAAATTTGTATGGAACCACACAAGACTCTGAATAGCCAAAGGAATCTTGAAAAAGAAAAACAACACTGGAGATAGCACAATTCCAGACTTCAAGTTATATTCCAAATCTGTAGTAATCAAAACATCATGGCACTGGCACAACAATAGACACAGAGATCGATGGAACAGAATAGAGAACCCATAAATAAACCTATGATTATGTGGTCAATTAATCCTTGACATGGAAGCCAAGAATATGCAATGGGAAAAGACAGTTTCTCTACATGCAAAAGAATGACACTGGACCACTTTCTTACACCATATACAAAAATAAACTCAAAATGGATTTTGGACCTAAAAGTGAGACATGAAATCCTAAAAATCCTATAAGAGAGCATAGGTGGCCTACCATTGACCATAGCAACATTTTTTGAGATACGTCTCCTGAGGCAAAGGAAACAAAAGCAAAAAATAAACTCTTGGGACTACATCAAAATAAGAAGCTGCTGCACAGCAAAGGAAACAATCAACAAAACTAAAAGATAATTTACTACATGGGAAAAGATATTTGTAAATGACATATCCAATAAAGTGTTAATATTCAAAATATATAGAGAACTGATACAACTCAACACCCCAAAAAGCAAATAATCCAATGAAAACAGGGTAGAAGACAAGAACAGACATTTCTTCAAAGAAGGTGTACAGATGGCCAACAGACACATGAAAAGATGCTCACTATCACTCATTATCAGGGAAATGCAAATCAATAGTTTTGAGATATCAATAGTCTTGAGTCAATGAGATATCAACTCATACCTGTTATAATGGCTAAAATAAAAAACACAAGAAGCAATAAGTATTGGAGAGGATATGGAAAAAAGGAACCTTCTTGTACTGTTGATTGGAATGCAAACTGGTACAGCTACTGTGGAAAACAGTGCGGAGATTTCTCAAAAAATTGAAAATGGAACTACCCTGTGTTCTAATAATTGTACTACTGGCTATTTACCCAAAAAGTACAACAATATTGGGGCACCTGGGTGGCTCAGTCAGTTAAGGGTCTGACTCTTGACCTCAGGTCAGGTCATGATCTTACGGTTTGTGAGTTCAAGCACCACATCAGGCTCTGCACAGAGAGTGGGAAGCCTGCTTGGGATTCTCTGGCTCCTGTCTCTCTGCCCCTCCCTCACCTCTTCTCTCTCTCTCTCTCTCTTTCTCAAAAATAAATAATCCTAAAAAAATACAGGGCCATACATGCGCTCATGTCTTTATTGCAGCATTAACAATAGCCAAATTATGGAAGCAGCAAAAGTGTCCATCAACAAATGAATGGATAAAGAGGGAATTTGCCATTTGCAGCAAGATGGATGGATGTTGAGAGTGTAATGGTAAGTGAAATAAGTCAGAGGAAGACAAATACTATATGATTTCACTCGTGTGTGGAATTTAAAGAAACAAAACAAATAAACAAAGGAAAAAAGAGAGGGCAAACCAAGAAACAGATGGTTATCTGTAGAGAACAAACTGATGGTTACCAGAGGGAAGTGGAGGGGGGTGTTGTGAAATAGGTGAAGGGGACTAAGGAGTGCACTTACCATGATGAGCACTGAGTAATGTATAGAATTGTTGAACCACTGTGTTGTACACCTGAAACTAATTAACACTGTATGTTAATGTACTGGAATTAAATTTAAAAACTTAATAAAAATCTTTTCTACTCTGGCTTCATATATGACTATATTTTCTTTGGTTCTTTCCTTAAAGAATTATTTTCTTCTCTCTCTTTCTTTCGTTGTTTATTTCTCTTCTATTAGCACTTTAAATGACTAACCTTTAACTTTTCACCAACATAGAATAAAATTTCTCCCAAATGTATCATTCCTGATCCATGTTTTCTCCTGAGTTTCATCTATATTTCCAACTGTTTATTACCCATTTCCTCTTCAATAATATCTTTTAGCGATGTCCATTTTTACATTCCTAAGATGGAGTTTATTATCTACTCCTGCAATCTGCTTTTCTTCCTGGATTTACTACCTCAGCTAAAGTTTATCAAAGTCAAATCCAGGAGAATCAATTAAACTTGGATTCAGAAGTCCTGGAATCAAATCCTGGATCAGGATCAGATTAGTTTTCTGATTTTTTTAGTTTCTTCACCTGAGCCTTCATTTTCTCACATGCAAAATAGTAATAATAATACTTCACAGAACTTAAAAACAAATAAATGAAGATTAAAAATGAAAGCATCTTGCAAATATCTAACATATAATCATCACTCAATATTAGTTTTTTTCTTTTCTGCATTGCCTTCTTCCTGCTGAAGGAAGAGACTACCACACAATAACTAAAACAAACAGATAAAATCATTAGATGGAGATTTATTAGAGATCTAATTTTTTATTTTTAAGAACTAGATAAACTATCATAGTACGGATGTACTACCATTTTGTTCAGCCATTCCTTTGTTAGACAGTCATGCTGTCTCTAGGGAGATAAGAATCTGAATTGTAATAAGCACTCCTAAGGTGTTATGTGTATTGAAGTTTGAGAACTGCTTGTGCATGGGCTACAATTCATATTCTTCAGCAGGAGAAACCCTAATGAAGTAGCTTGGCAACTTTGTATTTTGACATTCTCCATGAACTTTGTGTTGTACTCATACTGGGCTGCTCATCACTCAAACATGTACAGAAAATCCTCTTCTATTGTCTCCTTAAATTTTCGTCCTTTATGCTGAAATATTGATTCACCTTGTAAACTCCTGTTAATCCTTGAAGGCTACCTTTTAAAGGGAATTATTTATAACCTCATAGATGTTCCTAGGCTTTTTAATATACTTTTAATTGCAATGGGTAGAATTAACTTCCTCCTTTTCCCTCTGGCAGACTGAGTTTTCTTGAGAGTAAGTGTCAAGTCTTGTCCATATGATCAAGGTCCGATGTACCTTGCACATTGCCAATCATATACAATGCATGTAGGCTGCCTTTGATGATACATATTTATATATCCTAGAAGAATCATAGAACATCAGAGGAAGGAGATTTTGCTTGACCCCACTTACTTATAGATGAAACTAAAGCCCAGTGGTATTCATGATGAACTAACTATACTGTTGTCCTAGATTTCTTTGGAAATAAAAATTAACTTAAACATGGACACTTTTTAACAGAAACTTTGTGTTCTAGATTGTTCATTGGATTAAACATTTTAAGATTGTTCCCTTTTAAGATAAGTTCCCTTTTAACCCATGTTTATTTGAAATGTCCTATACAGAGCTTAGAGTAATGCCTGTTTCCATAATTTTGTTTTATTATTTTTCTTAGTCACAAAAGTAACACCTGCTAATTTTACATAGATGAACAATCCAACATGTACAAAGTAAAAAACAAAAATTCACATACACATGCACTTCCTGACTCCCACCTTCATCAAATCCTCTTTTTTTTCCGTGTTGTATCCAGTTTTATAGACTGATATGTATTTCTCTAACTTTTATCTATGTTCATATAAATGTACATAAGAATAGTTTTTTTTTTAAAACATGTAGCTATGTTTGTTTGTTGTTGATGGAATCATGTTATACAAACTGAAGTATACTTTTCTCACTTCATAGTATATTATTTTTCTAGTCAATAGATGGAAATCTAACTTGTTCTTTTTAAGGGCTAGATACAATGTGATAGTATGGATGTACTCCCATCTAGTCTACCATTTTCTCATTGTTAGATAGTCATGCTATCTCCAGTTCCCCCACCCCCCACTATCCATGTGCTTAAATTAACATTCTTGTCTATGTACTATTGGTTATATTTATATTGAACAGATTGCCAAGAGTTAAATAGCTTGGTTGCAGGATATTGTATTTAGTTTTAATAACCAAATTATGTGACAGCATGTTAAACATCTTTTTTTGTTTATTGGCCATTTGAATTTTCTCCTTTATGAATTACATGCTGATATGCTTTGTGCATTCACCCACTGATTTATTCTTTTTTATAAACAATAATTTTAGGCACTCTTTAATATTAACCTTGACTCTTAGATATGTAACTAATATTTATCTTTATTTCTTATTTATCTTCTGTCTTTTATTTACAATATCTTTACTCTACAAACATTTAATATTTTTGTGTTTAGTTATTTCTATCTTATCCCTTATGGATTTCTATATTTCTTATTTTTATTCCAAAATGTTTCCCAATCCCAATTTGTATACTATCTTTTAGTTTTTCTTCTAAAAATTTAATTTTTTATATTTAAATATAAAATATTAAAATTAGCTTAATTTTGCCTTCTTCCAGATGGGTAGTCAGTTCAGTCAACAGAATTCATTATGTCAACTATTCTTTTCCCACTAAATTGGATGTGACTTATGCCATGTATTATGTTGTCATATGTTTGGGGCAAGCAGTTTGGGGAAGGAGAGGAATTCCCTCACTATCCATCATTAAGGAAATAGATATGACAGATGTAGCAGTTACATAGCAGGGAGGTTGAGGTAGGAGATGAGGTGGCAGGGAAATTGGCTAACACTGTAATTCCTTTAGTATTAATTTGCTGAATCATATTTTCTCTTTCTCCCTAAATTATACCATTTTAGTAGCACTTTATTATGAAACAGGAAATGATTGCAAATAGTTTGTACCACAAAAGATTTACAGATATGGCAAAGTTTTTTAAGTTGTTAAAAAAATATTTCCAAGTTTTCTTTAACAAAAAGAGAAATGTTAGCAATTTGTTGATATTTTTGGAAATTATAAGTGACTGCCAGAAAACTACTGGGAGATTTAAAAAAAATAAATATATTTAATCTGTCTTTTTAAGGCGATTTTTATTTTATTTTTTAAAGGTCAATTTGCTTTTTAATATACAGTTCAACTATATGTTTAAAAATATTTTTAATATAATTTATTGTCAAATTGGTTTCCATACAACACCCAGTGCTCATCCCAAGTGCCCTCCTCAATGCCCATCATCCACTTTCCCCTCTCCACCACCCCCCATCAACCCTCAGTTTGTTCTCTGTATTTGAATGTCTTATGGTTTGCCTTTCTCTCTCTCTCTCTGTGACTTTTTTTCCCCCTTCCCCTCCCCCATGGTCTTCTGTTAAGTTTATCAAGATCCACATATGAGTGAAAACATATGGTATCTGTCTTTCTTTGACTGACTTATTTCAATTAGCATATAGTGATAAGAATATACCTTTTTTTCAAAGATTCACACTAATGAGAAATCATTTCAGTATTGTTCTGTGGTTATATTTTGTTGCTGAAAATGTCTATTTTTACTCTCCATGTCGTAGACTTAAGTCTTTATTTAGCACAGGGAAATTTCTTCTGTTATTTCTTTGTTACCTCCTCATTTTCTTTCTATCTTCTTTGGAATTGTGAGTTTTCATATGCTTCGGTCTCTGGATCTGTCCTCTCTGAGTCTTTTACCTTTCCTTCATGTTATTCATTTCTTTGTGCTGTATGAGACGTGTATTCTCTGTGTTTCTGCTGTGCATATGAGATGTGTATTCTACCTGATTAGTTATCATTTTTAAAAAAATTACCTATTGACATTTTAAGTTAAAAAATCACATTAATGGGGACAGAGAAACTCATAAATTCTAGGATTGTCATGTAGATTAAATAAGATAGTATATAAAAAATCATTTAGCATATAGTAGACAGGTTATATGTGATAGCTCTTGGTGATATGTGGCAGTTTTTAGTATTATGCTTTGCACAGAGCAACCCTTCTTTGTATTGTAAAGGCATATTATCATTTCCTTTATCTTTACAAACATAGGACAGTTTCCAGCTCATCGTTATGCTAACTTTATACAGTCTAAATTAATAAACAAAAAAATAAATAATGTTTTTTTTTAACTGAGGTTGCTTCTGCCATTAGACAAAGTTGTATGTAAACCTGGAAAAATATTAAACCAAAATAAACTTCCTTCCTATTCTATTTTCTCTTTCTCTTGAATCTCAAACTGTTTCTATTTTAATACAAGTTAATTTAACAACATGAATAACTAATTGGAAAAAGCCTGAGTTTTAGAAACAAGCTATGGACAACTAGATACAAGACAGAAAAATGTGCCATAGATCATGCTAATAATCAGAAAACTATGGCATTGGACAATGGTACCATGTCTTTATTTCATGGTATATGAAGCAACCGAATGTTATTGGCATAGTTTACTATTGCTGTCAAATGTAAACATTGCCCTAACTCCCAGATATTTTTTTCTTTATGAAATACTATATGAGAGGGACTACTTCAAGATAACAAAATAGTCCATTTTTCCTAGTTGTAAGCATTTACTTAGTGATAGGGAAACATAAATATTTCTGAATCATACAAAATCAAGCAGAAAATATAAATTTAACTCTGCAATACTTTTCATAGAATAGGGAGCTGGAAACATGGGCTCTTTATTTTTGGGAGCCTGTTTTATTGATTGTGGATGGATCAGAACATTTATCTATTGATTCAATCATCTATGTTAATTAATGAAACAGAAATTTTTACATTTTAATGTCTTTTGATTCTGAGAATCTTCTATTTTTGTGGCCTTTGAATGAAACCTGTAAGTGTCGCGACCGGCGCGACAATCACCGAGGTCAGGGTCCTGAGGGTAGGGGAATGCAAGAAAAAAGAGAGAAGAGAAAGTTTGGGAACAGGAGGGTCCCCTGGGCTGATGGCCCAAGTGACGGCTTTATTGTTGCTGTACACAATCTTTTATAATATAAGACTCTTATGGATCAGGTCATTCTAAGAATAAACAGGTTTCACATGATCACTGCCAGCCAAAACATTTAGTTCTGTATACCTTGTGAACCTTTTGAACGGGTCACAAGACCTTGTTGATAGATTGCTAGCAAAACACAGTTCCCATGTTTGCTTCTATCTGACTCGGGGTAGAAAAAGGGAGGTAGCATTACTGCCAACACCTGCAGACCACAGGCTTCAGGAATTAACTCTCTCAGCCTTGACAAGGCTTTCCTATGCCCTTGAAAGTGGGGGAATGGGAGGGGGAACCACCGGGTTGGCTTGAGTCAACAGGGAACGTTGCTCGACCCAGTCTCAGCCTGGCGCCGGGGCCCGGCCCCCCACAGTAAGTGTGCCATTTTTCTAGTAGTATCTTAAGATATGGATTCTTTATTATTTTATCTTTTCAGTGTGAGGTGTTATTTGTATATTTCTATAAACTGAAAGAATTTCTTATTCCAGTGATCAATGGGATCTGCTCCACTTCCATCAGAGAACTCATATTGTGATTGAGGAGAGAGTCAAACAAGTAATTCAAAAGGGATGAGTATAAGGAAAGAGACATGGATAGATTCAATAGTAGCAGAGAGGAAGGAATGATCAGTTTTTCCATGGACAGTGAAGGGGTATCTGGGAGGTTTCATTGAGAAGATAATAGTTAAATTAAAGCTTGGAAGATAGATAAGCATTCCCCTGGTGGACGAAAGACAGAAAGTCATTACAAATAGGAGGATGACTATGTCCAAAAGCAAGAAGACAGAAAAACACATGGTATGTTTTATGAAATTCAAGTGGTTTAGTGTTTTTTTTTTTTTTGAGTATAAGGTTTAGGGTAGGGATTTGTTAGAAATGAGTTTGGATTAATATAATAAAGCAGATTATGTGAATGGTATGAGTTCTAAGGGATTTTCATTGTAGGATATACCTTTCAGGTAATCTATTTGTAATGTAGATACAGTTCAAATACTAAAACAACCCACCTGGGTTCACTAAAATAGGAACTTTATAAAAGCTATATAATATGACGTGCATGCCATCGTTTGTTACTTATTTCCCATAAGTATTTTGGGAACTATTTATGAACACATAAATAAGGTCAAAAGAACTCGGATATAGACAATGAAATTACATTTAAATTACATGTAAAACTAAAATTGTTAAGTATAAAAATGAATAATTACAAATACTAATAAAATAATGAGATTGAAGTAAACTTTAATTTTAAAATATTGATTTGGTGGGATTTGGGTAGAGGAGGAGGGGAGCTAGCTCTGCGCTGAGGCGGCAGCAGGGTGTGTAAGGAGTCTGTGGCTAGGGACCGGCACAGAGGCTGGCACAGAGAAACCGTGGCCGTGCAGGACTCGGGCACCTTCTGCCTGTTGCTGCTGTACCTCCACGGGGCCTTGATTGCTAGGCAAGATTTCTATAAGATCTTGTGGGTGCCTCAAAGTGCATCTGTAAAAGACTTAAAAAGGCCCACAGGAAACTGGCCCTGCAGCTTCATCCTGACTGGAACCCTGATGATCCTGGAGCTCAGGAGAAATTCCAGGATCTAGGTTCCACTTATTAGGTTCTGTCAGACAATGAGAAACGGAAACAATATGATAGTTAATAGTGAAAAGGGGTTAAAAGATGGCATTAGGGCTCCCATGGAGACATTTTTTCCATACTTCTTTGGAGATTGTGATTTCATGTTTGGAGGAACCCCTTATCAGCAAGACAAATTTTCTAAGAGGAAGTGATATTATTGTAGATCTAGAAGTTCCTTTGGATGAAGTATATGCAGGAAATTTTGTGGAAGTAGTTAGAAACAAACCTGTGGCAAGGCAGTTTCCTGGCGAACAAAAACGCAACTGCCAGCAAAAATATGGACTACACAGCTGGGCCCAGGGTGCTTCCAAATGACCCAAATGTGGTCTGTAATGAATGCCTTAATGTCAGACTAGTGAATGAAGAACCAACACTGGAGATAGAAATAGAACCTGTGGTGAGAGATGGCATGGAGTATCCTTTTATTGGGGAAGGTGACCCTCACGTGGATGGAGAGCCAGGAGACCTGCGGTTCAGAATCAAAGTTGTCAAGCACCCAGTATTTGAAAGGAAAGGAGATTTATATACAAATGTGACAATCACACTAGTTGAGTCTCTGGTGGGCTTTGATAAGGATATTACTCACTTGGATGGCCACAGTGTACATATTTTCCAGGATAAGATCACCAGACTAGGAACCAAGGTATGGAAGAGAGGAGAGGGCCTCCCCAACTTTGACAACAACAACATCAAGAATTCTTTGATAATCACTTTCCATGTAGATTTTCCAAAAGAACAGTTAACAGAGGAAGCAAGAGAAGGTATCAAACAGCTACTGAAACAAGGATCACTGCAGAAGGCATACAATGGACTACAAGGATATTAAGAGTGAATAAAATTGGACTTTGTTTAACATAAATGAATCCATGAAATTTATTATCAACAGGGTGTGTGTGTGTGTGAGTGTGTGTGTGTGTGTGTGTGTGTGTGTGTTTTGTTCTTATTTTCTTTTCTTTTTTTTTTTTTTTTAAATTTTTTTCAACGTTTATTTATTTTTGGTACAGAGAGAGACAGAGCATGAACGGGGGAGGGGCAGAGAGAGAGGGAGACACAGAATCGGAAACAGGCTCCAGGCTCTGAGCCATCAGCCCAGAGCCCGACGCGGGGCTCGAACTCACGGACCGCGAGATCGTGACCTGGCTGAAGTCGGACGCTTAACCGACTGCGCCACCCAGGCGCCCCTGTTCTTATTTTCAATATGCAAGCTTGGCTTAAATTTTTCTCCTAATGATCATCATGAAATGAATAAGTGGGTTTAAGAATTTGTTCATTTGTGTTCAGAAACGAATGACCAGCAAAAAGTTTAATAATACCTCTCCCTTTGGAGATTTAATGGATTTAATGGATTTAATCCCCTTGGAGTTTGGAGATTTAATGTCTGGTGCTGCCACCTGAGACTCAAGAATTAAAGCTGCAAGAGAACTCCAGGAGCAAAAACAAACAAACAAACAAACAAACAAACAAACAAACCCCCACAATATAAAGGGTTAATTGTTAGCTATTTCATTCAAATGCCATTTCATTCAAAATGCCAACAGAAGTGTGTTTTTAAATACATTTTGTTGCTAATTTTTTTTTTTTGCAATTCCAACACAAAGTAACTGAAATAAGAACACAGACTAGGGGTGCCTGGGTGGCTCAGTTGGTTAACCTTTGGACTTCGGCTCAGGTCATGATCTCACAGTTTGTGAGTTCAAGCCCGGTGTGGGGCTCTCTGTTGTCAGCACAGAGCCTGCTATAGATCCTCTCTTCTCTTCTCTCTAGGCCCCTCCCCAATACGTGCTCTGTCTCTGTCTCTCTCTCTCAAAAATAAATAAACATTAAAAAAACAGTAATGTTTCATCTATTTATCATTAATGGAACAATTCAAGTGGAAAATCAAAAGTTGCCTGCATAGTAATTTGGTCCAAATAAGACAACTGTATAAATATTTGGAAAATTGAAAGTATTTTTATCTTTTCTTAGAGGTAAAGTTCTTTAAGAGTTCAGATAAATGAAGGCTTATTTCTAGTTGGAAAGGGTAGCATTTTAGAGTTGGGATTATGAATGGTGGACATGCATTAGTAAGTTTGAAGACTTACAATAAATGAAATATATTCAGGAAAAATAGAATGAAATACTATTTACCAACAGACCAGAAATTTGTACCTAGTACCTCAAGAAAAAAGAAATTGTTGGCTTCCATAACTGAAGAGTCATGTATGACTGTATCCAAGGGTTCAATGTCATCACTAATCTCTGTCTTACTCACTGTTGGCTCCATTTTAAGGCAAGTCCCTCCCTACCTCAGTACAGGCCAGCATTCTCAGACATACATGCCATTCTCTTAGTAGTCTCTGCAAGAAGAAGCCTTCTCTTTCACTATTATCCCAACATACTCCCCATAATTAGCTATGTTTGCTTTAACTGAGATTCCAAGCTCTTTTCTGACCTAATCAACATGGCTGGTGGTTAATTCCTGGGCTTGGGTCATGAAATTCCTTAAAGTGCAGAAACAGGGATAACCTGAAAATTATATTATCTTAGGGTTGGGAAGCAGTTCCTCAAATGAAAATCTAGTAGATCCTGGGCTGGGAAATATAGTAGTTATCTGTTGTTATCAACTTATATTTTACTGTTTTTATTTTGAACTTGGTACAAATGGAGTATCTGTGAATTTTTATTTTATCAAAATTAACTAGAACAGAGAGCACTAAGATATGTTCTTGCTTGAGGAAATCTTACATTTCAAGTGTTATAGGTTCACAGTAGACTTGCATGATTGTAATCTTCCTTTTCTGATACAAGTGACTGCAGACTCACTCTTGAACTTATGTTCCTCATGAACTGATAGTCTGTAATATAAAAGGGCTACAGTACAAGAGGAAATTGGGATCAGAGAGGAGAAAACATGGTATAATGGGAAGGTAATTTTATCACAAAATTTAAAATGTTAAATATTTACATACAACCTACCTTGATTCAAACAAATATTTTCTAGTTCCTGTATTTCCGTGCTGTTAAGGGGCTCAAAAAATAGTGCAAAAAATTAATAGATTAAAGGATTGTTACAGTGTAGTAAATATATTATTAGAGGGTACTATGGGAACCAAGAAAAGGAACATTTTTCTAGGGTGTAAAATGGGATGCAAATGTGTTTTGGAAGAAAGTATGGTCTCTAAGGATTATTGAAACATAATTTCAATGTTGTCCAATAATTTAAATATGAAATTTCCTAACAGTTAAAACGAGTAATAGAGAAAAAATGTAATTTAGGTTTCATTTCCTATAAATTGCTTTAGTTGGAACATATTCCACTGACCTCTCTCTCATAATTTTCAGCTTATTAATTTTAGACTATTTTGTCCTCTACATTAACAGTGAAGGATAGAATTTTACAATGTAGGAATAATAACAAAACTAGAAAATAAGTTTTAAAAGGATACTGTGAATAAGGCATTTCTTTTGCAATTCTCTGAGTACTCGGCAAAGCTCTGGTTTTACTCAATGAGTAATTAGAAAAACACTTCTCTACACAACTGTCTTTATCAGATGGCAGAAAATCTCAATGGAAATGGGAAGGGAAATATCAATGTATGGGTTCCTGCTTCTTTCCAGATGTCAGATTATCTATTCCCTGGACTCTCACATAGGATAATTTAGTTCTTGTCTCAGCTTTACCAGTTAATCAGTCCATGGGTAGTCTTAGGTACTTTTTTAAAATTTCCTCAGCCATAAAATGGGAATAATATTCACATTTCTTACTTTAGTAAACAGACATGACTGCTTTCTTTTTCTTCCCTTCCCCTCTTCCCTCTCTCTGCTTCTTCCTTCTATTCCATCTTTTTTTTTCCCCTGAAAATATTTCGTTAGAGCCCACTAAATACCTGGCATTGTGATTAGTGCTGGGGTGCAAAGATTAAAATGGCATTGTTCTTTTCCTCAAGAGATCAAGGGGATTAGGGAAACCAAATAATGAACAAGTAATGTCAATATAGTATGATCTGTGTTCTAGAAGAGGAGGGAGGCATACCTCAGGCCACTAATAGTATTTTAATAATTGAGAAAAGAAAAATATATGTCTGCATCACATACACAGAATTCCTTGTAAAATCAAACCTGAAGTGGAGTAAATAGCAGTTACTTTAGCATATTAAATTACTCAATGAGTCATGAGTAATGAGTTCAATTACTCAGCTATATCATAGTACACATTCACTGGGCCTTTGGAAGTGGTGTAAGAGAACTTTTTTCACATTGATATTAGTGCTGCACTCCATTCACTGGGCCTTTGGAAGTGGTGTAAGAGAACTTTTTTCACATTGATATTAGTGCTGCACTCTCTCTAACTGTTCCATAGCAGTGACCATGAGTTACTAATATTTCAGAGCTCTGGTGGGGATTAAAATGTGTATGAAAGTGCTAGTCTTGTGTTCATAGCATTTTAAAAATTTCATTTACTTATATGTTCAACAAATACTTATTGTAGACATACTGTATGTAGTGCAGTGGCTAAGCATTGAGAAAACAATGCAAATACACACACACACATGCACACATAGGGGAATATTATTTAGCTTTGAAAAAGAAGGAAATATTACCATTTGCAACATTATGCTAGTGAAATAAGTCAGATACGGAGAGACAAGTTCTGCATGATCTCACTTGTATGTGGACTCTAAAGTAGTCAGACTCACAGAAGAAGTAAATAGAAGGGTAGTTACTAGGGGCAGGGTAGAGAGGAAAATGGGAAAGTGTTGATCAAAGTGTACAAAGTTTCAGTTACACAGGAAGAATAAGTTCTGGAGATCTAGTGTATGGTAAGGTGACTATAGTTAACAATTCTGTGTTGTACACTTGAAATTTGCTAAGAGGGTACATCTTTTAAAGTGTTCTCACCAGAGAAAAAGGAGAGAGAAAGGAAATGGTAATTATGAGGTGATGGATATGTTAATTAGCTTGATTGTGGTGATCACTTTACAATGTTTACACGTACATATCAAAATATCAACTTGTACACTTTTAATATATACAGTTCCTGTTTGTCAATTATACCTCAATAAATCTGAAAAAAATACAATTCCATTAAGAGATTAGTAAAAAAAAAAAATAATAGTGGGATTATTCCAAGATTAGAAATAGAAAGAAAAGAGCAGGTTTGCATGGGAGGAAGAGATGATGAATTTAATATTGCGTATGTTGAATTTGAAACAGTACTAAGTGTCTGGCATTCAAAACTGCAATCTGGTTTATCAGTTTTGGAGTCCTTAGGCACATAGGAAGACACCCTCAACAATTTCTTGTTCTTTTTTAAAAAATGTCTTTTGCTCTGAAATGACATGAATCATAAAGGACATCTCTAAAATCTAATAAATAAATTATATCAGTTTATACTTAGAAAAAAAAGATGGTTTATGTGTGTGTTAGCAAACACTTGACTATATAATACTTGTATATGAAAGTAAGCTAATCCATTTCTTCTTTTCTAATATCACACAGTGTTGTTCAATATAAGAGGTTACTGGAAAGGTAGAAGGATAGAATATGAACCAAGAAACAATCCATTTATATGTGGAAAGAGAACTAAAGGCTCTCAGAACTGTGGGATCATTATTATCTGTTTGGTTTCTTTATATCATAACAGAGCTATTATTATTTACCAGTCTTCCTGGGTACCAGAAAATATACCTTTATTCTAGTAAAAGGTATTCACTGTGTGCACTCTTCCTCACACCCAGACTTTAAGTAGTAGTTGTTTCAAATTCATGTCATAAAAAAAATAGATAAAAGATGTCCAAGATAGTCTTTTTTACTCCCTTTCAAAACAAATCAGGTAATCACCCATATTTGAATGAAAAATTAAAATAAAACCAAGTAAATATATTTTATGGAATAGAAAGTCTCTTATTGTCTAGGAAGATCAATACCAGGATTTTGTTTGCTGATGAAAAGAAATGCTACGGAGAATAATAATAAGAATCACAATTTCCCATTTGCATATATTTTTTCCTAAAGTGTTTCACAGTTTAATTCTCCTAACAACTTGTGAAGTAGGTAGGGAAGATACTATTATTCCCATTTTACAGATACTCAACTTCCTTAGGATTTAGCTATTATTCAAAATTAGTGAGTTGGAAACTGGGGTCTAGAGTCCACAAGAAGTACTGTGGAAGTTTTGGAAGTAACACAAATTATGAAGTTTAAAGATACAGTACATTAAAAATACACAAAATTGGTACATTTCCCTAGCAGTAAAGTGAAGGGCTTAACCAAATATGTCTAAGGTCTTGTTTATGTTAACATCCTATCAATTATTCCATGAACAAATGTTGTGTCCACTATATACACTTCCTATTGCCCAGAAGTTTAGTGGATCATTTCTGGCCATGATGTATGTTGTTTCAGTATTCATTCCAGAGACAAGGATTGCTAACCTCTCAATAATTTCATAATTCTCCATATTATTGTATCTTGAGAATAAATAATTGCTTTGTACGGGAATGAATATTATTGTCATTAATTTATGTTTTATATGACAGCTACTTTCAAGCATTATTTGAGATGACTAAATAACCATAGCCTGCATTAACTGAGATCTTATTCTGTACCAGGATATATGGGCTCTACATGCATTTTATAAATTAATACTCCAATAGTGCTGCAAGATAGGTAATAAGAGTATTCATATTATCCTTATTTTACAGATTAGAAGGTATAGACATAAAGGAACCGAATGATACAGTGAAAAAGGCTAAGGATTAAATTCCTGTCTAGGTCTGGTTAACTCCAAAGGCTACCTGCTATGGAGTGTCTCTAACATAAAACACACATGTAATGTGGAGGAAAAAAAAAAAACAGAATAAAAGCTTTTAGAAAGAGAATATAGATGGCAATAGCTTAGTTGGTATAAGTATCTACCATATCCAGCTCCAAATTTCCTGACAAAGCAAAAAATACAAAAGTGTTTGTGTTGGGAATGATCAATATAACAAATAGAAACATACATTCAGTTTTTTCTTGATAGTAACTTTTAGAACTGTTTTTGTTGTACCTCTATACAATAGATATATTAAATAAGACAGTGTTCTACATCTTTTATAAAAGATTTTGCAAGGACATAGAAATCTTCTTTGAATGGATGAGTACTTGCTTGAGATTTGCTGTACTCTTAACTTGGTGGTTTGCTATTTTTTGATCAAATATTAGAATCTTTTAAATCAGTATTTCTTCAGATATCTTTCTGCCCTATTTTTAGCCCTCTTGCTTTATGGAACTCTGGTTTTATATATTTTAGACACCTTGATAATGCCTCACATTTCACTGAGGCTTTTTTTTCTCCTTTGTGTCCTGTTTGGATGTTTTTACTATGTTCAAGTTCAGTGATCTTTTCTTCTGTTGTCTCCAGTCTGTCATTAATATTTTCAATAAATTTTTTATTTTATATTTTGTATTTTTCAGTTCTAGAATTTTTATTTCATTCTTTTAAGCAGTTTTCCAGTCTGTCCTGAAATTCCCCATTTGTTTTCCCACTATAGTAATTTTTTTTCATTTATATTTGTTAACGTAATTCTTCATAGTTGTTTTAAAGTCCTTCTCTGCTAAGTACAATTTCTGGGATTCCTTTTTTTTTATTTCTTTTTTTTTTTTTTGAAATTTACATCCAAATTAGTTAGCATATAGTGCAACAATGATTTCAGGAGTAGATTCCTTAATGCCCCTTACCCATTTAGCCCATCGCCCTCCCATAACCCCCCTCCCCAGTAACCCTCAGTTTGTTATCCATATTTATGACTCTCTTCTGTTTTATCCCCCTCCCTGTTTTCATATTATTTTTGTTTCCCTTCTCTTATGTTCATTTGTTTTGTCTCTTAAAGTCCTCCTATGTGTGAAGTCATATGATTTTTGTCTTTCTCTGACTGACTAATTTCACTTAGCATAATACCCTCCAGTTCCATCCACGTAGTTGCAAATGGCAAGATTTCATTCTTTTTGATTGCTGAGTAATACTTCATTGTATATATATACCACCTCTTCTTTATCCATTCATCCATCAGTGGACATTTGGGCTCTTTCCATACTTTGGCTATTGCTGATAGTGCTGCTGTAAACATGGGGGTGCATGTGTCCCTTCGAAAAAACACACCTGTATCCCGTGGACAAATGACTAGTAGTGCAATTGCTGGGTCATAGGGTAGTTCTGTTTTTAGTTTTTTGAGGAACATCCATACTGTTTTGCAGAGTGGCTGCACCAGCTTGCATTGCCACCAACAATGTGAAAGAGATCCTCTTTCTCCGCATCTGTTGTTGCCTGAGGTGTTAATGTTAGCCATTCTGACAGGTGTCAGGTTAGGTATCTCATGGTGGTTTTGATTTGTATTTCCCTGATGATGAGTGATGTTGAGCATTTTTTCATGTGTTGGTTGACCATCTGGGTGTCTTCCTTGGAGAAGTGTCTATTCATGTCTTTTGCCCATTTCTTCACTGGATTATTTGTTTTTTGGGTGTTGAGTTTGATAAATTCTTTATAGATTTTGGAAATTAACCCTTTATCTGATATATCATTTGCAAATATCTTCTCCAAATCTGTCGGTTGCCTTTTAGTTTTGCTGATTGTTTCCTTCACTACGCAGAAGTTTTTATTTTCATGAGGTCCCAATAGTTCATTTTTGCTTTTGTTTCCCTTGCCTCCAGAGACGTGTTGAGTAAGAAGTTTCTGCGGGCTAGATCAAAGAGGTATTTGCCTGCTTTCTCCTCGAGGATTTTGATGGCTTCCTGTCTTACATTTAGGTCTTTCATTCATTTTGAGTTTATTTTTGTGTATGGTGTAAGAAAGTGTTCCAGGTTCATTCTTCTGCATGTCGCCGTCCAGTTTTCCCAGCACCATTTGCTGAAGAGACTGTCTTTATTCCATTGAATATTCTTTCCTGCTTTGTCACAGATTAGTTGGCCATACGTTTGTGGGTCCATTTCTGGGTTCTCTGTTCTGTTTCATTGATCTGAGTGTCTGTTCTTGTGCCAGTACCATACTGTCTTGATTACAGCTTTGTAGTATAGCTTGAAGTCTGGGATTGTGATGCCTCCTGCTTTGGTTTTCTTTTTCAAGATCACTTTGGCTATTCAGGGTCTTTTATGGTTCCATACAAATTTTAGGATTTTTTGTTCTAGCTCTGTGAAGAATGCTGGTGTTACTTTGATAGGGATTGCATTGAATATGCAGATTGCTTTGGGTAGTGTCAACATTTTAACAATATTTGTTCTTCCTGTCCAGGAGCATGGAATCTTTTTCCATTTTTTTGGTGTCTTCTTCAATTTCTTTCATATGTTTTCTATAGTTTCCATTGTATAGATTTTTCACCTCTTTGGTTAGATTTATTCCTAGGTATTTTATGGGTTTTGGTGCAACTGTAAATGGGATCGATTCCTTGATTTCTCCTTCTGTTGCTTCATTGTTGGTGTATAGGAATGCAACCGATTTCTGTGCATTGATTTTATATCCTGCAACTTTGCTGAATTCATGAATCAATTCTAGCAGTTTTTTGATGGAATCTTTTGGGTTTTCCATATAGAGTATCATGTCATCTGTGAAGAGTGAAAGTTTGACCTCCTCCTGGCTGATTTGGATGCCTTTTATTTCTTTGTGTTGTCTGATTGCAGAGGCTACGACTTCCAATACTATATTGAATAATCACGGCGAGAGTGGACATCCCTATCTTGTTCCTGACCTTAGGGGGAAAGTTCTCAGTTTTTCTCCATTGAGGATGATATTAGTGTTGGGTCGTTTATATATGGCTTTCATGATCTCGAGGTATGCTCCTTCTATCCCTACTTTCTTGAGGGTTTTTATCAAAAAAGGAAGCTGTATTTTGTCAAATGCTTTCTCTGCTTCTATTGAGAGGATCATATGGTTCTTGTCCTTTCTTTTATTGATGTGATGAATCACGTTAATTGTTTTGCGGATATTGAACCATCCCTGCATCCCAGGTATAAATCCCGCTTGGTCGTGATGAATAAATTTTTAATATATTGTGGGATCCGGTTGGCTAATATCTTGTTGAGGATTTTTGCATCCATGTTCATCAGGGAAATTGTTCTATAGGTCTCCTTTTTAGTGGAGTCTCTGTCTGGTTTTGGAATCAAGGTAATGCTGGCTTCATAGAAAGAGTTTGGAAGTTTTCCTTCCATTTCTATTTTTTGGAACAGCTTCAAGAGAATAGGTGTTAACTGTTCCTTAAATGTTTGGTAGAACTCCCCTGGAAAGCCATCTGGCCTTGGACTCTTGTTTTTTGGCAGATTTTTGATTACTAATTCAATTTCCTTACTGGTTATGGGTCTGTTCAAATTTTCTATTTCTTCCTGTTTCAGTTTTGGTAGTGTATGATTCCAGGGATTTGTCCATTTCTTCCAGATTGCTCATTTTATTGGCATATAATTGCTCATAATATTCTCTCATTATTGTTTTTATTTCTGCTGTGTTGGTTGTGATCTCTCCTCTTTCATTCTTGATTTTATTTATTTGGGTCACTTCCTTTTTGATCAAACTGGCTAGTGGTTTATCAATTTTTTTAATTCTTTCAAAGAACCAGCTTCTGGTTTCATTGATCTGTTCTACTGTTTTTTTTTTTTTTGTTTTGTTTTGTTTCAATAGCATTGATTTCTGCTCTAATCTTTATTATTTCCTGTCTTCTGTTGTTTTTGGGTTTTATTTACTGTTCTTTTTCCAGCTCCTTAAGGCATAAGGTTAGGTTGTATATCTGAGATCTTTCTTCCTTCTTAGAAAGGCCTGGATTGCTATATACTTCCCTCTTATGACTGCCTTAGCTGCGTCCCAGAGGTTTTGGGTTGTGGTGTTATCATTTTCATTGACTTCCATATACTTTTTAATTTCCTCTTTAACTGCTTTGTTAGCCCATTCATTCCTTAGTAGGATGTGCTTCAGTCTCCAATTATTTGTTACCTTTCAAAATTTTTTTTTTTTGTGGTTGATTTTGAGTTTCATAGTGTTGTGGTCTGAAAATATGCATGGTATGATCTTGATCTTTTTGTACTTACTTAGGGCTGATTTGTGTCCAGGATATGGTCTATTCTGGAGAATGTCCATGTGCACTGGGAAGAATGTATATTCTTCTGTTTTAGGATGAAATGTTCTGAAAATATCTGTTAAGTCCATCTGGTCCAGTGTGTCATTCAAAGTCATTGTTTCCTTGTTGATTTTTTTATTAGATGATCTGTCCATTGCTTGAGTGGGGTGTTGAAGTCTCCTGCTATTATGGTATTACTATCGATGAGTTTCTTTATGTTTGTGATTGATTTATATATTTGGGTGCTTCTACATTTGATGCATAAATGTTTACAATTGTTAGGTACAACTTCTGGGATTTCTGTGAGTCTTTTTATTGACTGATTTTTCTTTGGTCTGTGTGTCACTTTTAAAAAGTCTATTTGCAAAATTAAAAAAATAATAAAAATTTATTTGCATGTCTAGATATTTTTTATTGTATACTGTATATTACAGGTAATATGCTATGAAGATGCTGAATTTTAACATATTCCTCTGAAGAGTCCTGGGGTTTGTTCTAACAACAGTTAACGTGAATGAATAAGGTTTGGCTTTATGCTTTCTTCATGGGGTCTGTTTCAGTTTTGCCATTAGTCTTAGGGCAAATATTTTAATTCTAAAGCTTAATTTGTATTCCTAGAATGTGGCCATTCTGGGATATTAATGGAAAACTCAAGGTTTTGGAACTCACATTCCAAACTCTGTCTCCCCTGTGGTAGGCAGAAACTGAAATATCTACTCTGATACCACTGTACTACCAAACCTAGTGCAGAATGTCCAAGTGAGTATTCTATACTTATCTTGTACAGACCATGTGCTGAGGAAATTTCTCCTTTATTTTCCAAAGTGTTACCTGAGATGGGATCGCTTGAGTTGCTCCATAAAAGTGTTTTTCTTAGCTATGCTTCTGAAAGGTGGAGGTAGAAAATACAGAGCCAACTTTTTTCATTTGTCCTGTCTTTGGGTACCCTTCAGATTTACCCAATGTCCAACTGTGATGATCTCCATATTTTCCATTCATATTTCACCTTGTCTACAAATTTTCCCCAGGGTCCTGGTAAACTTTTGGTGAAGGTGAAGTGAGGTTATGCCCCAGAAACTCTGTTTAGTTTATTTTCTCCTAGTAGCCTTATTCTTATTGCTGCATTATTGACTTTTCCTACACAATCAGATTTATTCTTGTGATTAATTTGTTCAAAGTGGAATAAAATATGTTTAAGGATACATACATGGGTGACAAAATGATAAAGAAATATAGGGGCGCCTGGGTGGCGCAGTCGGTTAAGCGTCCGACTTCAGCCAGGTCACGATCTCGCGGTCCGTGAGTTCGAGCCCCGCGTCGGGCTCTGGGCTGATGGCTCAGAGCCTGGAGCCTGTTTCCAATTCTGTGTCTCCCTCTCTCTCTGCCCCTCCCCCGTTCATGCTCTGTCTCTCTCTGTCCCAGAAATAAATAAACGTTGAAAAAAAAAAATTAAAAAAAAAAAAAAAAAGAAATATAAAAGAATTATTAACATGGAAGACAGTGGTAATCTGTATAGGTAAAGGAGAAGATTATGATTAAGGAGGGGCTCACAGGATTCCTGAGGTACTGGTAAAAGTTTTTTTTTTATTAATCTGGATATATGGTTAATCGCTGTGTTATGATTCTTTAAACTATACTTATTTGTTTTATACACAATTTGTATACACAATTGTGTATTTCCCAATTTTTAAAGGGAAAACAACTTAGTACAACTGAAAAAAGGACAAAAGAAAGGAAAGGAAAGAATGAGATGTTAGAAAATGACTTCTAGTTATACATTTATATTGTACATAGGAAAACTAATATGCTATTTTCAGAAAGTACCTTGCTCAACAAGTAGTTATTGATGATGAAATTCCAATAAGCAATTAATTAAAATAATGTCCTTCCCTGTGGAAATAAAAAGCAAACATTTAAAGTGTGATATACCAGGGCTCATATTCTACCTCTGAGAGATTTTAGTAGTGTGATTTGGGGCAGATTATTTAATCTCTCCAAAGTTCAGTTTCCTCAACTATAAAATGAGGATAAAAGTAACTGCCTCACAGAACTGTTGTAAGGAATAATGAGTTAGCATATATAAAGTACTTCCTAACACAGTAGGTTCTCAATAAATATGTCCACCAATCCCCCCACCCTCAAATTTATTCCCATAGGTATTGAGCAACTAGGGATAAGAGTCAAATCCATAGCCAAATTAAATTCTTTGTATTAATTATGAGAGGCTTCTTCAGTTCAGCTTTCTTGGAAATTTGTTTTTTATTTTAGATTCAATAATTACTCGTGATGTCCCGTTGTTATTACATACCCAATTATTTCATCCTTCAATATCCTTAAAATTAGTGCCTCAGAGGGGTGCCTGGGTGGCTCAGTTGGCTAAGTGTCTAACTCTTGATTTCGGCTCATGTCATGATCTCATCGTTCACGGGTTTGAGGCCTGCATCAGGCTCTGCACTGACGGCATGGAGCGTGCTTGGAGTTCTTTCTCTCCCTCTCTCTCTCTCTCTCTCTGCCCTTCCCCTACTCTCTCTCGAACTCTTTCAATATAAATAAATGAACATTTAAAAAAATCAAAACCTCAGATACTTTAATTGTTATTAAAGCACATGAAAATAGAGGATAGAAAAATAAAACAAAACAGAGGATAGGATCCATGTGTAAGGAAGAAACAGATTGGATGTGAACAATTGAACTATGAAAAAGGGACTCACAGCAAGTTTACACAAAGTCCTCCCTGTTTTAGTGGTTCACATGATAGAATTTCCTTGTATTAATCAGCAGCTTCCCAAGAATATAGCCCTATGAAGAAGCACGTAGCCTCAAGAGCTATTGCTGTACCTAGAATGAATCTTTGATGACACAGAAAATATTTTCCACAGGTTAGCAAAGGCCATTTAAAGATACATGGAAAAACCTCTTTGGATTTTTTTCTAAGGCTAAATTTATGCAAAAACATTTTATTTTTATTTTTTTAATGTTTATTTATTTAGAGAGAGCATGCATACTCTTTTTCTCTTGATGAATCTGGCTAAAGCTTATCAATTTTGTTTATGTTTTCAAAGAACCAGCTCTTGGTTTCATTGATCTTTTTCCTTCCTTCCTTCCTTCCTTCCTTCCTTCCTTCCTTCCTTCCTTCTCGTTAGTTCATTCATTCATTTGTTTCATTTATTTCTGCTCTGGTCTTTATTAACTCCTGCCTTATGCAAACTTTGGACACCATTTGTTCTTATTTTTCTAGTTCCTTTATGTGTAAGGTTATATTGTTTATTTGGGATTTTTCTGGTTTCTTGAGGTAGGCGTGTATCACTATTAAATTCCGGCTTAAAACTGCTTTTGCTGTGTCCCAAAGATTGAGCCATTGTGTTTCCATTTTCATTTGTGTCAAGGTATTTAAAACAATTTTTTAAAATATCTTCATTGACCCATTGATTGTGTGGTAGTATGTTGTTTAGCTTCCACATGTTTGTGTTTTTTCCTGTTTCCCCCCGCCCTTCTAATTGTTTTCTAGTTTGATATCATTGTGGTCAGAAAAGGTACTTGATATGATTTGAATCTTGTTAAATTTATTGAGACTTGTTTTATGTCTTAACATATGATCTGTCCTGGAGAATGTTGTATATGCACTTGAAAGAATGTATATTCTGCTGTTTTTGGATGGGATGTTCTATATATATCTGTTAAGTCCATCTGGTTTAATGTGTCATTCAAAGCCACTGTTTCCTTATTGATTTTCTGTCTTTTTTTTTAAATTTTTTTTAAGTTTATTCATTTTTCAGAGAGAGAGAGACAGAGTATGAGCAGGGCAGGGGTAGAGAGAGAGGGAGACACAGAATCCGAAGTAGGCTCCAGGCTCCGAGCTGTCAGCACAGAGCCTGACGCGGGGCTCGAACTCACAAACTGTGAGATCATGACCTGAGCTGAAGTCGGTCGTTCAACCGACTGCGCCACCCGGGCGCCCCAATCTGTCTTTATGATCTATCTATCCATGGATGTACGTGCGATGTTAAAGTCCTCTACTATTACTGTATTACTATCACTTTCCCTTTATATATGATAATATTTATATATTTAGGTGATCCTATGTTAGGTACATAGATATTTTGAATTGTTATATTCTCTTGTTGGATTGTTCCCTTTATCTCTGACTCTGAACTGTACTATTGATTATGCTTATATAATGCAGCTCTAGGGACTCACCCAGTTGCTGTCCTCACCTTGCCTCCAAACACAAAGCTGCCTTAGCATATCAAAGCCAGATTTTTCTAGACTGGTAATAGAAGAACATCCCCATGGAGGTAGGAATAGCTGTATCTTACAGCCATAATTTCTTCTCCCCAGATTGAATTTTTTCTTCTATATTTTTCACCAGTAGTGCTGTCCTCACCTCTGGTCTCAGGAATTTGTTTCTCTAAAATATGGATCAAAGTATGACTATAGAAACTTTCCTTCATTTTTCAGTAACATGAATCTAGAAATTCTCATCAAATATTTGTTAATTGTTGACTGTTCCCCTGGCACTGCTCTGAGCCTAGGGGAACGTAGTAGTCAACAAAGCAGACAAACATACCTATTCGCATGGAGCTTGCATTCTTGTGTAGATCAGAAAGTAACATTTAAAAGTAGATTTACCAAACACATGGGAAAATACAAGGGAAAGATATAGAGCTGGTAACGTGTAATTTAATAACCTTGCTCATAAACCTGTCCTCTTCTCTGTCCTTAACCAATGACCTATGCTAGAGGGTTCTTAACAAGTCTTTGTCTCAAACTGTCATCAGATGTTCCTTTTCTAACACGTAGGAGTGTCTTTAATCTTGACTGACTCTTGCAAGTCAAATGGGAAGTGTGGGACCTAGAGATACATCTTACAAAAATCAGCGTCTTGTCTCAGAACTAGTCTCACTGCCTTTCAAAGGGTAGTAGAGATTGATCAACTACTCACAGTTTATGTCATCTTTTTCCATCATCTAAGAGCAACAACATTAAGTAAGCAATGATATTCAGTAAATACAAAATGAGTGCTGGGGCTATGTACATACTGCAGTTATGTAGTGGGAAGAATGGAAGTATTTAATCATAGCCACATGCACAGACATATACATAGAAGCATGACATTTTAATTTAGTTGCTAAGTTTATCCTTTGTTTTATTGGTAAGTACACAATTCTGTAAAAATATTCTTCTTCCTCTCACAGAACATGACTCAAAAATTTATGTATTCTGGGATATTTTAGGATTTGTTATTTAAGATGGCATGCATACATGCTACATACACACATACTTGTAATAAGTAATTTGACTAGCTTAGCTGGGTTCAGAACCTGCTGAATAACATCCTCCTTCCACTTTCTTTGGGTTAGCTATATTTTTTGACCATGCAAAGAGTTTTACCATGAGTTTATTTGCCTTGAGTGTATATACTCTTTTGCTGTCAGGACTCCCAAAGAATAAAATGTAGATATTTATTATTTCTTATCCTATCTTTAGATAGAGCATAATTTGACAGATGCCTTATATATATTTTAGAGAGTTATTTAAGAGGGATTGTTTCTTTATGTGATATAGAACATTTTTAAGTTTATTTATTTTTATTTTTAGTAATCTCTACACCCACTGTGGGGCTCGAACTCACAACCCTGAGATCAAGAGTCTCAGGCTCCTCTGATTTAGCCAGCCAGGTGCCCTAAGAACATTTTAAAGGTTTATTCTCTAGAAAACACTTCAATTTTAAATCTGTGGCAAATTGTCAGGTTCTGTTCCATTTATTTTTCAATGCTGTTAGGATACTGTCATGCTGTGCACTTTTCAGAGGTACATTGCATTTGGGGATGATTGAAAGCTCCAGGTATCAGTGATTCTATCAAATCTGGTTACATTTCTGCCTTTGGGAATGAATGAAATCTCTAGGTATCAGGGATTCTATCAAATCTGGTTGCATTCCTGCCTTCTTAAAACATACTAGGAGGAGACTTTGATTCTGGAATAAAATTATGAAGGCTTTCATAATTCTTAATCAGCTCTCTGTTTTATGGGCTTGTTTTTGTAATGTAATTTATAATACTTCATGGTTAATTCTTTTTTCCATGCTTGCAAAAAGATTTTGCTGAAGATCTTCTAATAAAGATGAAGCTGTTTAGCACACAGGCTCAATATAATATCTTTTATCTATAATCAAGGGTCTCTTCTTTGGTCCTATCTTTTGTCTTTCTTTAAACTCCTCCCCAGGCCTTCTGATATGGAGCTAGTTCCATCCCTGCTTCCTACAAACTGTAAGTGCTTGTGAGTTTTATCATTTATACTATTATTAATGAGAAGGAATTTTCTTATTAAAAATACCAGGAATAGAACTTGCACATTCTGTGTGCATATGAGTAAATTCCAACTGTGTTCTTGGCTCATCTAACTTCTGTGGTCCCCAGAATAAGGATACTCTCAATTTGTCTGTTTTCCTTTTCCACAATATGAACCTATGCATATTCCCTTAAATTTGCTGACTTAACATATTCTCTTTCCACTACACTTTATACAAATCCCTCCTCCAATATGATAGATCTTCTTTTAATCAATACTACCTAACGCCAAAAAACTAAATGATTCTTTAGGCATAGGTGAGAAAAGAATTCTATAAATGAAACGTATGTTAGGTTTTTCCTCTACTGTCATCCTTTTTTGCTCTAAAAAACTATTTTAGAAATGACTCTAATTAAATGAGCCTTCCTTTACACAAATGAGAAACAAGGTTAATTAATATATTCCACATTAAGGATAATGAATCAGTAGAGAGGAAAATACATTTTTTAATAGCAATTTCAATAACTGGTATGATTAGTATTTTAAATATTTTCATATCTTCTTTCATCTCAAAGTGAAAAATTTAGATACCGTCCTTTAAAAGGCAAAGTTACATTATCAAGAAAGTGAAAAGACAACATACAGAATAGGAGAAAATATTTACAAATCACATATATGATAAGGACTTAATATCCCCAAATATATAACAAATTCTCAAAATTCAGCAATAAAAAGACAACTCAATTAAAAAATGGACAAAAGATTTGAATACACATTTCTCCAAAGAAGACATATAAATGACCAATAAACACAGGCAAAGATGTTCAACCTCATTGGTGGTTAAAGAAATCCAAATCAAAACCACTATGAGGTACCACTTCCCACCTTCTAGAATGGCTATAACAATGTGGAAAAATTGGAGCCCTCATACAATGCTGGTGGAAATGTAAAATGTTACAGCCCCTGTGGAAAATAATTTGGTGGTTTTTTTCCAAAAAGTTAAACATAATTACTATATGACTCAGCAATTCCATTTCTAGGTACATACTCCAAAGAATTAAAAGCAAGGATTTAACTAGATACAAGTGTGCTAGTGTTTATTGCAATCTTGTTCATAATAATAGCCAAATGTGCAAATGCTCACATACCTCAAATATCCATCAAGAGATGAATGAATTAAAAAAATATGGTAGTACATGGAACAGAATATTACTTATCTATAAAAAGGGGTGAAGTTCTTATATATGCTATGATGTGGATAAACCTTGAAAACATATGCTTTGTGAAATAAAGGACAAATATTGTATCATTGAACTTACATAAAATTTCTAGAATAGGTAAATTCCTAGAGACAGAAAGTAGATTAGAGGTTATCAGGGGAATGGGGAAGAGAGGAGGAATGAGGAGTTATCACTTAATGGTTACAGAGTTTCTGTTTTGGGAGATGAAAAAGTTTTGGAAATATTGGTGACAGTTGCCCAACGCTGTGAATGTAATTAATGGCATTGAATCGTATACTTAAGAATGGTTAAAATGGCTAATTTTATTCTATATAGCTTACCACAATTCAAAAATTTTTTTTTAATTTCAAAAAAAGGTCAGTTATATTAAGGATGTACTTTATTTATGGTGTGCTGATAAAAATTAGTGTTTATGGTTATTAATTCCAAAGAAACAACCTAAAAGTTTTTGTCCCTATATTCAAGTTTTCCTTAGTGTTGGGATATGAAGAGTATCTCTGAGAATTTTTTTAAATGTTGTTTTCTCAGTATGCCCCTGAATACAACTAAAAAACCCAGAATTGGCACACTGATTTTCATTAGGGGCATATGACATGAATGACTAATTCAAAACCATACATGACAAAATTATTTTAAATGATCAATTCCTATAGAATGGCTCATATTCTTTGTGCAGCTAAATAGTACTTAGCAAATCTATATGGCTCCAGAGAGTCCCATAATTTACATTAGCAGGCCTAACTGAAGTAATAATTCAAGTGGAAGGTAGATGTTCTTTTTATAAGCTCTAAAAGAAAACATCAAATCTGAAGTGGCACTCAGGGATTTTTATCTCAGAGAAGGCACTAACATTTAGAGGCTTGCTTTTAAAAAAATTTGCAACAGCAACAATAATAAAAAGATAACAAAGGACTTGCTTCAATTCTTTTGCAGACCAGAGAATTATAATTTGGGGAGCAAACAATGTTACATTTTTAAAAGATTCTTTAGGTTAGCACAATGAAAATCTGCAGGGCTTCATAAAATTTAAAACTCTATCCTTGCTAGTCTATCACAGATAATACCTTTAAAAGGTTTCTCATCTTTATTTTGCAAAGGAAACTATTGAGAGATGTTGGTTTGGATACCTATTTTTCTGCATTTCTTCTGGTCCTGTGACTTCATGTTCATTTGGTCATACAGGATTCTGAGAGGCCCTAGAAATGACAGTTTTTTTCATTCTAATCTAGCCTGCCCAATCACTCAGCACCTGCTTGATAAATCTTAGCCAATCACTTAAGAGCAGAGTTCCCTTAGGAGTTCCCTAATTCAAATGCTTCTCCATGATGTAAAATCTGAAGAGGATGAGAAAGATGGAGAAATGTTTGACTTAAGTACTAATAATTTTTGCCAGCACCTTTTGCCAAATAGCAGGAGAGATTGAAGAAAGTCTGGTGCTGCAGTATCTGAGAGGTATTCTCCAGCAGACTGGGCTGCTTTATAGAGTTCATAGAACCAGATTTGCTCCCTGCTTCTAATAAGTATAAGGGGACATTTTTTCATATGACATTTTTCATTTCATGTACTGATTCACTCCTGGGTTTTATTATTTTTCATGTCATTCGTTTATATATTTTGATTATCCCAGTTATTAATTGCATTTTAGCCTTTGAATTGTGTTTTGTTTGCGCAATAGCTACACTTACCAAATGCTTACTATGTGTAAGCATTTTATATGTGTTAATGCTATTAAATTCTTACAACCACACATAGTAAGTTACCATTATCTTCATTTTAGAAGAGGAAAACAAGGCACAAAAAAGGTAGACACACATAGCTTCTATATGATGGAGCTAGGAATACTGACTCCACAGCTCATGCTCTACCATTACATTAAAGTGCCTTCTTTAGTATATTCAAAATCTTTCTATATTGTTATTACCACATGACTAATTGAATTCTCATTAATTGTATTAACCATAGTAAAGCCTATTTTATTCATTTGCCAAATATTTATTCAGATCCTATTTGTATTCGTTGCTGCCAAGACTATGGAAAGCAGTAGGGTGAGAATGGTATTTTTCTAGTGGGTATATGAGTTAAAACTTCAGACAGATTTTCTATGAAGCTAATGAAGCTTATGTTCATCTGCTTAGGAGCTTGCCAAAATCATGGGAAGGGTCCAAGCTCTCTATGTGACTGTGTTCACAAAGTCAGAAGTTTGGTAAAATTTTCCAAGGTGAGATATTTTGATTGATCAAGACTGCTGTCTTTTTACTCTGACTTCTCTGCCACACTTCTAACATCAGGAAGCATTGGAGTGGCCAGGGTAATTTTGGGGATCCAACTAAAAGGAAGTTGTGTTGAGAATACATTTAGTTTGAGTTTTTTAGAATATATTTGTGTGATTAGCAGTCACTTTCTTCTATAATAAAGATATTGCTAGACATCCCACTGTAGGAATTATCTCCAAGATACACTTTTGAGTAGAAGCAATGAATTAGGCTTTTGGATTGTTTAATAATCCACCCAATGAAAGGAATGCATCATATGGACACATTGGGAAAATATTTTAATATTTTAATTTGGTATTAGTACTGAAACTGATGAAGCTTATAATTCTAGCACAGATTAATGAGTATCACTAAGTCAGTGAATATGTTAGGTTAGTCCCTAGATAAGAAACATGAAAAGGTCTGAGATCATAGAACATACATAGGAAAGACACTTAGTAGAGGTTTTTCCAAATATGATAATAACTCAAAAAATATACCTGACATGGCCAAAAAAAATTGTAAAGCTAAAAAAAACCATTCTAAGTCACTTTAAAAAAATTCCAATCAATCATATCAGAGGAACGTCTGATTTTTTTTCTTAGTCACTGTGGAATAATTATATTATAAAACAATTATCATATTCAAGAGGTGTTTGAACATTTTGTTAATGTTTATTTATTTTTGAGAGAGAGAGAGAGAGAGTGGTGGAGGGGCAGGGAGAGAGGGAGACACAGAATCTAAAGCAGGCTCCAGGCTCTGAGCTGTCAGCACAGAATCCAACATGGGGCTCCAACTCACAAACTGTGAGATCATGACCCTGAGCCGAAGTCGGATGCTTAACTGACTGAGCCACCCAAGCACCCCAAGAGGTGTTTAAAGAGTATGCAACCAAAAATGTAGGAAAAGCCTATTCTAACTGCATGTCAGGCAGTTAATAAAAATATGCTATATTGCTGGATTTCGTCATGTTTGTGGTTACTTGTCAACATCAACATTTATAATATGTTGTGGCTTATTTTCTCATTCTAAATTAATATTTACTTGTGCATCTAGTTTTGTATTTTTTTCTTAGAGAGGACTCCCACAAAACCTGAATGTGTCCCTGAATTTCTGCATAGTATTTTCAATTTAAAAGTATTTTCACATTTGTTTTTCAAAATGATTATCCCTGTTTTTCTTGATATGGAAAAGGAAGCTTTAAAGGCTTCAGTGACTTGCTCATTTCCACTGGGGTCTAAAGTTCAATACCCAGGATTCAGGCATAGATTGCTTGATTCTATTGTTCTCTTCCCTACACCTCACTGCATTCCATGCCTGAGATTTGTTAACTAAAGCAAAATCTCCCAGAAAAGCAATGCCAGATTTTAATGAATTGTCATGACCTTGTAAGGAAAACAAGAAAGATCTAAATGAGCATTTAGTAAAAACAGTCTAAACTTAGACTTTGCAACTTTGGAGTTTATAAACATTCAGGGACACAAAAAAAGGGGCTTGCTTGTTAAGCAAATGAGAAAGATTGATGAGGGTAAAAGGGAAGGGACAAAAAACAGAACAAGCTGTTTTCAAGCACTTTGTTTTACTTTTATATGACAAACTTTTCTTGACCTCTTATTTTCTTTAAGCTTAACTGATCACCTTAGGTTTTAGAAAGATGTTGGTGTACCAGACTGAATGATGTGTATAGTTTTCAATCTATAATAGGTTTTTGTATACACACAGTACTTCTCATTCATTGTTGTATCTCTAACTCCACCAAGTCGTCACAACAACCTGGGAAATCTTATTACTTATATAGCCTTTATTGCATAATCAGGCATGAAGGTACTTTACAGTATACCAGGCACTACATTTTTACATATATTAACCCATGTGATAGTCACACAAACTCTTATGAGATTGGCATTATTGATCATTCCCAGGTGGAAATTGAGCCATGGAAAGGTTAAGTAACTTGTTCAAAGCCATGCAGTTAGATAAATACTTAGACTTTGGTACATGAGCTCTTAACCAGGCATTATTATCCTGTTCTGTTTATCATATCTGTGAGATGGACGATGCTGTTGGTAACATTTTACTTGGATGCATTTATTGAGTACGAAAGTTATACTATAGGTCATGTTCTATATGCAGTTGGCTCCTTTATTTTATCTTTATTTCTATTAAATTAGAAATTCTTTCATCATAATTATAGGCTCTTGGAAATGGCAGCAAGTGTTTGTTGGCACTGTCATACAGTTTCAGATTTCCAGACTGCATATGGATCCAAAAATATGAAGAAATTTTCCATTGAAGTCTACTTTGAGTACTCTGAAAGATGCGAAGTAGACAAGGTTAACACACATTAGTCCTAAGAGCTTCAACTTGGGATATATAGCCAATGGTTTTCCAATCCACTCTTTAAGTAGTGCTTACCTTTGAAAGTACAACCCATATTCTGTTGCAGGATTTCAATTTGGATTAAAAATAAGCCTAATTTCTTTCTCTGGCCAGTACAGAACTGTTGGCACTCAAGCTGCTTTTCTCATAACTTGGTCTTCTTAAGGAATCCTGATATTCTCAATCTCAATAGCAAAATTTTGCATTTTGGCCATAAGGCGATAATTTCAGGCTGATCAAGATACAGAATTTATCTTTGAGGCACATAGCTTGAGCAAGTCACTTGAAATATTAGAAACCATCTTTTCTGGTATTATGAATTCATGAAGGAGTGGTTTTATCTTGCTCATCTTTTCAAAACCTCATGTGTCAACAGCCAGCATTATTTAGTGGGGAAAGTAGCCCTGTTATTTCTGCCAGTTTCTCTGTAGAGCTCACTGAGAAAGTCATTCCTGTGCAGCCTTCCCTCACTTCTCAGTGCCCTTAACTTAACCCCTACCTCATTACAAAACTCTTCCCTATGGCCTGCTTTATTTATATTCATGGTGTTTATCATTTTCTAAAATACTAAGTTGAACTACATGAAATTATCATTTTTATAGAACAAAGACTATCAAATACCAACTATTGAATTCACTTAATTATTTGGTTTGTTGTTTGTCCTCCCCCCAAACAAGACACACACCAAAATGACAGAGATTAGTTTGTCTGCTTCATCACTGACTTATTCCCAGCCCCACAAGTCAGTGTCTGTCAGATACAATAAAAGTTTGTTGAATCAATTAAACCATGTTTGAAATTTGAATCATTTCCTTCAATACTGAGTCAAGGTGAGGAGTTAGGTTGGCTGGTGACTATACCAACAGCTATCTGTGAGTAAGGCAGAGTGTGGCCCGGCATTTGGGTGCACTTTCTTTATTTTTCCAGCAATACTTCTGTTTCTTGGACACACACACACACACACACACACACACACACAGCTTGCACTGTAAGTTCTAAGTGCACATTTTCTTCCAATGAGCATGTCACAGCATTTGCTTTTTCACATTGTTTGTAATTGATATTAAATGACATCTAATAGTGCCATTTGATAGAGGAATTTATCTAGAGCTCATTCTGCTTTTCCTGTGAATGTGATACTTATTAACTTTGTAGCTAATTTAGCAAGCCTCACAGTAATAACAGAACTTCTAGCCCTTTTTCCTCTGAGCAGTACAACTATGAAGGAAGCCTCTGTGGTTTTGCTCACATCTCCCTAAATTGATTAACAAAGTTAATTAACAAAGTTAACAAAAGTTGCTAACAAAGTTAATCAATTTCATGCTGGAAACATTATTATGCATTCAATCTGGTAAAATGTAATTGGTTTGCCAAAATGGTCACTGTGCTGTGTTTGAAAATGAGAGAGTTTCTTTACCTCATTATTATTTCACATGGTCTCATAACAGATAATACATCGAGGGATAGAGGTGACTAGATCTCTTGGCCAACAAAGTCTACTTTCTAGATATTTATTGTTGTGTTTGTTATTTGCCAATAATCATTATACTCATAGAATCCTTGTCAGAACAACATTTAATTTCCACATTTGCACAGGAATACTGTGATACATATATGATGATATTCTGAACTGAAACCTTTATTTACCCTTTCTATCATTGCTTTTATGCTTTTCTGAATTACTGTGAGTCATTGATCCTTTTTTTTTTAGATACAACACAACACTATGATAATTTAAAATGCCTGCTTTATGAAAATGATGTGAAAATTCACTACCTGAGATTAATTCACCTTCTTAACTTTGACTGTAGTGATCCTTGATGCTCCTGTACATCATTTGAGGAAATAATGATGATTAACAAGCAACAATATTTGGGGGATGATAATAACTAACCTTGCATTTCACATTTATGAAATGTAGGTGGACAAAACTATAAATAATTGCTTTTTCTCCTAAAACTGCCAAACCACCCTTGAACCACTTGATAATATGGGAGCTGTGGTGTGCTGGTAACTGTTAACAAGAGATTCTCAGGAGAGGAGAGCCTTTGATTGGTAGTGTTTGCTAAATTTCGTGGTGCAAATATTCCCACTATCGCCAATTTCAAGTTACTACTAGCTATCAATATTCCTGAATGCTTAACAGTTGGTTCTCATAAAATCAAAGTTACATTAGCCTGTTCCAGCATCCATTGCAAGGGCTATGCACCAATGTTGAGAAACCCTGGTCAAAGAGAAAAAAGCAGCTAACTACTCTGAATTAACAACTGTGGCTTAAATTGTAAGACTTCCTTTACTTCCATTTAGTCATATGGCTTAGAACTGGCTTACTAGATGCAACTAATTATAATTCATCAGAGATCCTAAATTTAAATGAAAGGAAAACTTTATATTTATAGCCTGATTTTATTAAATATGTGAATTTAAATTGGAAAGGGACTAGAACATAAATACTTAAACCAAATGGGTCACAGATTTATTTGAATCTGTGAAAAATTAGTATGTAGTGAGTTTAATTGTATCCCTCAAAAAAGGAATGTCCAAATTATAACCCCTTCATCATACCTATAGATGTGATTCTGTTTGGAAATAAGGTCTTTGCAGGTGTAATCAAGTTAAGGATCTCAGGGTGACATGATATGGATTTATTTTGTCTTAAATCCAATGACTGGTGTCCTTATAAGAGAAAGGACACAGAAACACAGACACAGTGAAAGGAAGGGCATGTGAACATGAAGTCAGAGACTGGAGTGCTGCTGCCACAAACCCAGGAACACCAGAAATTAGAAGAGGAAAGGAAGGATTCTCCTGTAGAACTTTCCAGGGAGCACAGCCCTGCCAGCTTTTTGATTTCAGACTTCTAGTCTCCAGAACTATGAGAAAATAAATCTCTGTTCTCTTAAGACACCAAGTGTATGCTAATTTCTTATAGCAGTCTGACAAGACTAATACACAGTATAACAAACTAGTAGCAAAACAAGGAACAATACTGTTTGGCTCATTTCAATTTTCAACTGAATTATACAAAATTTCAATTTTTTAAACTTTATTCTTACTCCACCTAACAGTTCTATTTCTGTCACTATTAATTTAGATATAAATTATTTTATTGATTAAAACTAGCCATTAAATGGGTTTTCTTATAACTATTAAGTCTTCCTGTAACTAAGGTAATCATTTATGAGTACCACAACTAACTAATGAACTTATTTAGGAAACTAGTGTTCACAAAATCAAATAAATGACTCTAGATGTTAAGTATGTAATTTAAATGAGTGGATTTGGCTGGATTTGGCACTCAATAGTGAATGAAGGGGCCTCTAGAACCTAGGGTATTCATGCTGCACGTGAAAGAACTCAGCTATTCAACTAGCTGTTTGTTGCCAGTGGAGATGTGAGTTGCCAGATCCTTGGGTTTTTTGAGGAGAACCCAGGAGTCCAGATTTTTATGTGATATCCCTGAAGTTTTATATGTTGTCTCAAAAAAAGTAAAACAAAAACAAAAATTTAAAAAACAGGAAAAGGAAAAAGAAGGAAAGAAGAGGGGAATAAAAGGACTAGTTACCTGCTTTTGGACAAGTCTCTGACCTACGCTTTATACAATAACTTGTGTGCTGAAAAATTTGTGTAAATTTAATTATGGCCACTGGGATTGTTTTTTTAATGCCTTTCATTAACAATGCTTCAAATAGGATAGGTTTAAAAGTCTCTGTCTTTTCCTCTTGGTCAAAGAAGTCAAATAGTCAACGATTTATGGAGAGAAAAATCTTAAATATCTGGGAACTCATTTTCCAAATAATTTTAAGGTAAAGATTTTCAGATAATGAAAGTCTTTTGTATTGTAAAAAGTACCTAATTTATTTTGTCAATTTGGCTTTTCATATATTAAATTTTGAGACCAGACTGTTTTTGTAATAAAAATTGTTATTTTATAAAGGACTTCAACCTCTCATCTCATGTTTGAAGCCTATAACTTTCAGAACTTAGTTATTGTGTCTTAGAAATTTCAACCATCCCAGTTGAAAGAAAGTGTATTTTCTCAATTTTAAACCTACATTTAGGAGATGTATTTTTAGCCATGGGGATAAAGGTGAAGTGGTTCACTCTGCTGGTGTCATGCTGTCTTTAAATTTTATGAAAAGAAGGAATTAGGAGCAATTTCTGGACGATGTACTGCAGGACGTAGGGGCTGAGGTTAATTTATTTTGATTCTTTTTTGCTACCTACTGTGAAGTTACAATGGACGGGTGACAGTTTACATTACCCAAAGGCACAATCCTCAGCAGAAGACTGAAGACATTGTCACAGGAGCTGTAGGTCAGTGCTCAGGGCACAGAGGCTTTGAGAGGGTGCACAGAAGTGTGCCAGGGTTAGACAAGACTTGGCTGCAAAGGGAGAAAACCGATGAGGCATGACATCATACTGGCAAATGAGAAAAGTAAGCACCCTTACTGATCAAAAATGTTGAAGGAAAGACAGCTTTGCCTCATGGAGCAAGATGGAAGGGTTTACAGTGAAGATTAGTTTAAAAGAATTAAATAAGTATGACTAATTGGGACGAATATTTTATATACAAATTTAAATAAGTATAGCTGTAAGTAATTCTTTGGAGTTTTCTGAGGAAGCAAATGGATTCATGGAAAATGAGTTACCATAGGATTGGGAGGTGAATGACAAACATTTGCTATAGATAGAGAGATGGCTTTGGACAAAATCCAGAGGAGGAATAGCTGAATATTTTTCTGCATAGAAAAAAATATAGTAAGGTTTCTTCTTGAGAAAACTTGTCTTAGTCAACATTTTCAAATTAAGAGGTAAAAAGTAACTGACAGGAGGACAATGTAAATATCCGTTTTGCATTTAACCTTTGTTATTTATGAATTGAATATCCTGGTCAATTGATATATATCCTAATATATCTGTTTGTGTGGGCAAAAAATAGCAGATGAGTTTCCTCCCCTACTTTTATTATTCCTATTATTTTTTAAAAAAATTATTAGTAAAACAGTATGTGTACATAGTCTAAAAGGTACAGTAGTACTAAAAAGCTTATAAGAATAGATGTTCTTGACTCAACTCTTCCCTTATTTCTGATCCTGCTTAAAAGATAGCCATCTTCTGGGGCACCTGGGTGGCGCAGTCGGTTGAGCGTCCGACTTCAGCCAGGTCACGATCTCGCGGTCCGTGAGTTCGAGCCCCGCGTCGGGCTCTGGGCTGATGGCTCAGAGCCTGGAGCCTGTTTCCGATTCTGTGTCTCCCTCTCTCTCTGCCCCTCCCCCGTTCATGCTCTGTCTCTCTCTGTCCCAAAAATAAATAAACGTTGAAAAAAAGAAATTAAAAAAAAAAAAAAGATAGCCATCTTCTGTGCATCTATTGGTGTCCCTCTAGTGTTACTTTAATACATTTAAATAATGAATTTATTCTGCTATTCTTAATTGGTCAGTTTGAGAAATTTTCAGTGTTAGACATAAAGATGTAGATACACGCTCTGTGTCTCTTACCACACACTATACTTTTCTCTTGTTTTCCTAACCAAAGTTTCCCTAATTCCAGGATAAAGCAATTGTCCACTTGCATCTGGGACTTATAAGCAAATCTAGTGAATGGACCTCAAGAAAAATGATCAGAAAACTAAAGTGATCAGAAGGGTAGAGATATGCTGCTTGTAGCTGACCAGTAAGGTCTCTTTAGGGGAGAAGAGACCAAAGCTGATACTGGACATGATTAATATCTAAGAATATATAAATGCCACGTAAAATATAAGACATGGACTTCTTCATTCATATTTGAAATCTAGGAAGTAAAATTTGAGTAAACATGAACACTTTATTCTAAAAGTGCTATTGTTTTTTAAGAGAATGAGCCTACTTTGCATAGGCACTCAGTTTATACCCTTAGAAGACCTTATTTTTATAGCTGGGATAGACAGCAGTGGACATATGTGTTTTGTGTGTGTGTGTGTGTGTGTGTGTGTGTGTGTGTGTGTGTGTTTATTAAAGACAGAGTTTACATTAAAAGCCATTAAAACTTAATTGAATTGAAAATTTTATCAGCATTTGTGAAATTTTCCATGCCTTAAATTGTGTATTGTCTGGGATTTTGCATCAAAATATAGAATAGCTTCCTAAGTGTAACAATAAATAATACATTTCCTGAACTCAAGAGTGATGCATAATTTTCTTCTCACATGCACACACATAAACCCTAAATAGTGTTGGCTCTGTGATTTGGTTGTCTTGGGAGACAAACAATGAAATCACATTTTAGCCTGGGCTCAGAAATCTATAAAGAATTTTTGTTTTGCACAGATAAATAGCACTTGTTATCATTTTACTTAAAAATAAAATATTCTCTTTTGGCAAAGTCCACCTCAAAAGGTGTTTCCATAGAAACCTGGGAAGAAAAATGGGAACATCACTCTAGCTCTGCTCAGAATGATCTACAGTACCCAGAGATTTATTTAATTTATTTATTAAAATATTTTTTATTGAAGTGTAGTCGACACTTAATGTTGCATTAGTTTCAGGTATACAGTGTAGTGATTTGACAACTCTATCCATTATGCTGTGCTCACCACAAACGTAGCTACCATCTGTCACCCTACAATGCTATTATAATACCATTGACTATTCCCTATGCTGTACCTTTTATCCCTATGACTTATTCATAAACCAGTTATTTATAAATCATAAGCCTGTATCTCCCATTCTCCTTTACCCATTTTTCCCATTCTGCCACTCCACTCCCCTCTGGCAACCAGCAGTTTGTTCTCTGTATTTATGGGTCAATTTCTCCCTTTTGTTTGTTTTATTTATTTTTTTAGATTCTACATATGGGTGAAATCATATGGTATTTGTCTTATTCTGTCAGATTTATTTCACTTAGTGTATAATACCCTCTAGGTTTATCCTGTTGTCACAAATGGCAAGATCTCATTTTTTTTAATGGCTGAGTGATATTTCATCATCTCAATATACCATATTTTCTTTATCCATTCATCTATAGATGGGCTTCAGTTGTTTTCATATTTTGGCTATTGTAAACAATGCTGCAATACATAGAAGTGCATATATCTTCTTGAATTAGTGTTTTAATTTTCTTTGGATAAATACCCACTAGTGGAATTACTGGATCATATGGTATTTATATTGTTAATTTTTTGAAGAACCTCTACTGTTTTCCACAGTGGCTGTGCCAATTTACATTCCCACCAACAGTGCAGGAGGGTTCCTTTTTCTCCATATCCTCACCAACAGTCATTTCTTGTCTTTTTTATTCCACCTATTCTGACAGGTGTGAGGTGATATCTCATTGTAGTTTTGTAAAAGGCGAAAGATTTATGCGATCTGAAGAGAAACCAGAGTATCTCATTGTAGTTTTGATTTGCATTTCCGTGATGATTAATATGTTAAGCATCTTGCAGTGCTCAATGATTTAAACTTGGCCTGAGACAATATTACCTATGGTCGTTACCATAGATACATGGTCATTTCCATTGGTTGTTAGTAAAAGCAATTTATCTATTATATGTACATTTCTTAAACAGTTGATTTATTGCTCTTACCATTTTGGGATTGGGGTTATTTTCAGTTATTATCATCATTAGGATAGAAGAAACTCCAATTTTTATGCAGTAGCTATAACTATCTGGACAATTTTAGAACCCAGGGGAAAAAGATGCACTACTTTTATAATTCTTCCACATTTCATCTTATTCTGGTTGAGGTATCTCCCGAGAATTAGGAAGCAATTTATTTTGTAAACTATTAATATTGTACTTCAGGGATGGTAAATAATTTTATTCCATGAACCAACCTTGAGCTAGGTAGGATTGGCACTGCTGGGAACATTGTGCAAAAAGCCGTGCCTAACAGGTTAGAGTGATGAGTTTGATTAGCAGTGTCTTCCAGGAGTTCAGAATGTAGAAGTGATAGCCTGCAGACTATATTTTTACTATCCTTGAAGTTCTAAATTCATGGTTATATTCAACAGACTCATGTCTTAGATCCATCTATTTACTCTAATTTTTACTATAGCTAGGTCTCAGTTTAAGTTTCTATTTAATATGATATTAGAAATATTTTTGGAGAATAACTTCAGAAAATTTTCAGATATGAAATGACATTTTAGATTTTCCTTCTCTTATATCAAAAGCCTATATAGAGTACCTGAATGGCTCAGTCAGTTGAGTGTCTGACTTCAGCTCTGGTCATGATCTTTGTAGTTCAGGCCCTGGGTGGGGTTCTGGGCTGACAGCTCAGAGCCTGGAGCCTGTTTTAGATTCTGTACCTCCCTTTCTTTCTGCCCTTCCCCCACTCATGCTCTGTCTCTCTCTCTCTCAAAAATAAATAAACATTTAAAAAAAAGCCTAAGTAATTCCAATTATCTTCTCATCAAATTGATCTTTAGGAAGAAAATGGGATAGAAGAAGTAATGAGGAATTCCTAGCTAATGAAATAAGACAAGAAAAAGAAAGAAAAGGCTTAGAGTTTGGGAAGGAAGAGTAAAACTATCATTGTTCACAGATAAAAAACACTACAAACAAACAAACAAAAAGCCTTCCTGGAGCTAACAAACAATTATACCAAGGTTGTGGGATACAAGGTTAATACATAAAAGCCTATTACTTTCCTATGTACCAGCAATGAACAAAATTTCCTGTATAGAATTTGAAATTAAAAACACAATACCACTTACATTAGCAGTCAAAATCTCATTAAGTTATTTTCTGGAGATCAACAAACTGATTATGAAGTTTGTGTGGAGATGAAAAAGACCTAGAGTAATCAGGATAATATTGAAGAGAAGAACAAAGTTGAAAGACTGACACCACCTCAGTTCCAACTTACTAAAAAGCTACAGTAGTCAAGATAGTGTGGCACTGGTGAAAGAACAGAGAAATAAATCATTAGAACAGACTAGAGAGCTCAGAAGTAGATCACAAAGATAAACTGATCTTTGACAAAAGAGTAAAGGCAATAAAATGGAACAGAAGTGGTCTTTTCAACAAATGGTGCTGGAACAACTGGACATTCATATGAAAAAAAAAACGAATCTGGACCTTACAATCTTCACAAAAATTAGCTCAAAATGGATCATGGACCTAAATATAAAATACAAAACTATAAAGCTTTTAGAAGATAACATAAGAAAAATCTAGATGATCTTGGGTTTGGTGATGACTTTAGTCAAATGACAACACTAAAGGCATAATCTATGAAAGAAACAATTGATAAGTTGGATATCATTAAAAAATTTCTGCTCTGCAAAGACACTATCAAGAGAATGATAAGGCAAGACACAGCACGGGGGAAATATTTGCAAGACACATCTAATAAAGGACTATTATTTAAAAAATACAAAGAACTCTTAAAGCTCAACAATAAGAAAACAACCTGATGAAAAAATGGGCCAAAGACTTTAATAGACACCTCACCAAAGAAGATATACAAATTGCAAATAATAATATGAAAAGATGCTCCATATTATGTGTCATCTGGAAATACAAATTAAAACAACAGTAAGATGCCATTACACATCTATTAGAATATGGCCAAAATTCACAACAATGATGACATCAAATACTGGCAGGGATGTGGAGTAACAGGGATTATCATTCATTGTTGGTGGAAATGCAAAATGTTTCAACCACTTTGGAAGACTGTTTGGCAGTTTCTTACAAAACTAACATATTCTTACCATATGATCTAGCAGTCACACTCCTTGGGTATTTATCCGAAGGAGTTGAGAACATATTCACACAAAAACCTATATTCAGATGTTTTTATAGAAGCTGTCTTCATAATTGCCAAAAACTTGAAAGCAACCAAGATGGCCATTTGTAGGTAAATTCCATTTAGACAATGAAATATTATTCAATGCTAAAAATAAATGAGCCATTAAGTCATAAAGAGACATGAAGTAACCTTAAATGCATATTACTACACGAAAGAAACCAATCTGAAAAGACTACACACTGTATGATTCCAATGATACAACATTCTAAAAAAGGCTTTATAAATTTGTCCAAACCCACAGAATATACAACACCAAGAGTGAACCCTAATGTAAAATATGGAGTCTGGGTGGTGATAACAGTATAAGTTTATCACTTGTAACAAAATGCACCACTCTGGTGGAAGATGTAGATATTGCGGGAGGCTATGCATGTTTAGGGGCAGAGGGTACAGAAATGTCTGTACCTTCCACCCAATTTTGATGTGAACATAAAACTACTCTAAAAAAATTAATTCTATTTAATAAAAACAGGTAATGGAGCACCTGGGTGGCTTAATCCTTTAAGTGTCTGACTTTGGTTCAGGTCATGATCTCGTGGTTCCTGAGATTGAGCCCCACATTGGGCCATATGCTGACAGCTCAGAGCCTGGAGCCTGCTTAAGATTCTGTGTCTCCCTCTTTTTCTCTGCCCCTGCCCTGCTTGCACTCTTTCTCTCAAAATAAATAAATAAACATTTTTTAAAAATAAAAAAAGGTAATGCAAGGAGAAAAAGTGTAAATATAAAAAAATGAGTCATGGGTACTCAAAATCCTGATAAATAGTAAAATGTCTTCTCTATGCTTCCCTGATTTCTGCATTTCTGTATTGAATATATATCAAACTCATATGTATTTACCAAGACACTAGGTATAGACCCATGAATGTCACTGTGAAAAATTGAACAAAACAAACAAACAAACAAACAAACAAGATCTTACCACTTTTTAATACTTACTAGCAGCATGAAAACATGAGGATACACTACATTTTCTGATGAAATCAGTCCATGCATTGGCATATGAATTTGTTGCTACTGCCAAATGCATCAATCAAATGTTAATTTATTTTAACTGACATGTTTAAGCATCATCTTGGGGGAGGGAGGATAAAATACATTTTTAAATTGTTACTAGCATATATTGTTTCCCAAAGTGCAGAAATGATATGGGCAATAAAGTAAGAAGAGTATCTCTTGGGAGTAGAAAATAGGCAGGAATCAAACCATTTCAGCAATATGTGATGTTTCTCTGAAAAATAAAAACCACAGATAATTCCAGTAATTAGAAGAATTAATTGTAAATATGAAAAGAAGTTTAAGACTAGAATAGGGAAATCAGGGCCCTCTCCTATACTTACATTTTATTCTGAATATGTTTTGTGTGTGTGTGAATTCTGTATGGTTATATAATTCTATTCTGACTGGAAACAAACTAAAAGCAATGTGCTTTTTTCCTTGTAATTAAATAATAAGGCCAAATATATTTTTTACATACCCCTGTGTTGAATTTACAGTTGCGCTGTATACCATACAATTCAGTCCAGTCTAAATCTAAAACTTGCTTGTCAGCAATCTTTAAAATATACAACCCTCAAGTAGAGAAGACACTTTTGACAGGATTTAAATTTTTGGACATCCTAGCAGAATATTTGGAAAAGCTTAACATGTATTGCTGTTGGTTGTGAATTCAATTTAAAATCTTGTATAGAATTTTTTTCTATGATTAAGGAGGATTTTAAAGGTCCTATACCACAACTCATTCCTAAATATGGGAAAAATAATACCACTGTCTCTGTCTCACTTAGTCATTGTATTTTTTTTAATGTAAAAGAACCATTTTTGTGTGAAAATGTGACCTTTATAGGATTATAAATGTCAAAACATGGCCTTTTTAATTTTTCAACTTTCTGACAAATATTTAACTTATTTACTAATGTCAGCTATTGTACTTTTGCATTCCTAGCTCTTACCCTAGTGGTTGATGCGTAAATACCTCATAAATGCTAGTTGAGTTTAAATGAATTATTTGAAAAAATTCAGTTCTTTAGAACATAAATCTTATCTCTGTCACAGTCATCACATTACCATCATCAGATATTTATTAGCAGCGCTTTGTTAAAGTAGAAGAAAGTCTTATCTATCAGTGAAATCACATCTTGTGAGAAAGATAGAGTCTAGCAACATAATAGTTTGATCTGGAAAATAATATTATGGTTAATCAGTGAAGAAGGACTTGTAGTTTCCAGCCTTGTCACTCTAGCTTCAGCAGCAGGACTTTTTTGCTCAACATCACTACTCCAGTGCCAGGTTTTGATCTCTAATATGTAATCTAGCTTACTCTAGAAGCAGACACGGAGGCAAAGATTCTAGTGCAAAGAGAGGAATCAAAAAATGAGCTAGGGAAGGGAATGAAGCTGATAGAAGATACATGCCTTTGCATGTTTTGATTACTGATAACTTGGAACTCTGAGAATTAATGTGAAACTCAAGCCTCAGTATTATGCCACTTGTGGATGAGTGAGTTGGAGCATTTATACCTACCTTTCATGAATCATTGGTTGAGGGCTGCTCCCAGGTGGTATCAATTCCTAGCATTTCCAGCCTACCAATGAGAAAGTGGAATGCAGCCACAAGAACAAGCCTTTAGGTACAGAGAAGCAGAATGCTAGCATTTTAGAAGTGGTGCTCGTGATAACTGAAATAATAAAGCCAAGGGGAAAGGGTGGGGCACGGATTGTGTCTTATACAAATATTATTCTCATCTAAAAGGAAACAAGACTGCAAGATAGCTTATTCCAGGTCTTAAGTCACGAACAATTTAAATAGATAGGAAAAAAAATCATTGTTGCTAGAAAACAAGGACATTTTAAAGGATATTGTGGCAGTGATAAAAGGACACAGTTGTGATAATATAAGCATCAAACCAATGGTGATAATTGTGGTCAATTGAAATAAGTTGAATCTGTATCAGGCCATGAATTCACAATAATATAAAGTATACAAAACATAGTTGTAACAACAAAAAAAAGAAGACTGAACAGAATACGACATGTTTAATTCTTTATTATTAAAAAAAATAAAGGAATGCTAATATATTTGGATATGTTGTTACTTCTACTTAATGTACATATGCTAAGGTACTTATGCATAGTAGGTACCTGACTCCAAATAAACACAGGGAACTATGAATAGAGTCCTGGTAAAAGTAGCAGTTACGTGAAAGACTGATCAGTACCGGTGGTCACACATGATAACCAGCCAGGAAGAGAATTGATCTGTGAGTCAACATCAGTGATCACACACAGTAACCAAGGAGGAACAGGCCTTAACTATGTATCCAAGATGATAAATTAGTTTCATGAACTAAAAAAGACAACTAATGGCTAAGGCTCACACAATACCCACCCATCTCCTGGGAGATACAACTTCAGATGGCCTTACTGATAAAAATAATAATGGTAAATATATAAAACTCTAATAATGTTAACAACATAAATCAATATCCTAGGACAGGACAATAGATTATAGTAAATCTTGCCAAGTGATAATTTTAAAGTGTATCTTGTAACATAACCATTCAGAAAAAATAATTATTGCACCATCCTTAAATGGAGCATTTTGATTATAGATTCTGAAATACAAAGAAATCTTAATCCATAGTTAAATTTTTATTGTTGGTGATAGTATCAATGATGTTGTTTTAGATATATGCATATACTTATAAGTGTGTATTATAGGGAAAAACAAGCAATTAGGTTAATGTTAGGAACCAAGATTTTCACAGAGAGAGAGAGAGAGAGAGAGAGAGAGTGAGATCGAGAAAGAACCAATGAGGTTAAGGAAAGTTATGTTATGTGAAAGGAAAGTTATGTTTTGTAAAAGTAAAGTTATGACTTTAAATTTCAGTTGGAAATATTAGGCAGAATTTGTGATGTTTTTTCTCTTTTTGTAAAAAATAAATATTTCTCAACTGTGTCCACTGAAAAGGCATGAAAGTATGACAACCCAGGAGCAATGAGCATATAGAATGCCTAAATTGTAGTATTGAAATTTGTCTGTCTACTAAAAGGAATCAGAGCTCCTTGGGGGAAATGGCCAATTCCACAGGGGTAGGAAATTTTAAGATGAGTCTGTGAGATATCTTTGTGCCAGAAAGCAAAGGAGCTAACAAAGACTGACTAATGGGGTCATAAAGGAAACAGGAGACAATACAAAGAGACTCCTTTTGCCAAAGTTAAGACTGCACCTGGTTATGTCATATTAAATGTAAAAAAACCTGTGTTTCTAATGGTACAAAAAGGAAGAGGAGGAGGAATGAAGAAAAGAAACATATCAAACTCATTGGAAACCATTGGATGTTGCCAGGACATCAATTAAAAAGAAAGAATTAAGCACTTATCCTGACTCTCTTTATAAATTTTATTTCAGTTTAACTGCATAGGCCTGTGAATAAAGGTATTTAGAATATTCTAGCTAATTAATACAGAAAGAAAAGAGAATTATAGAATATCCATTTTGCCAACACTAGTGAAATAAATTAGGCAATGCTCATTAATAAATGCTAGGACTGTTAGGTGAAATGTTGATAGAGAACTTTACAATGAAGGAAATCAAGCTCATCAATAGTGCTGATTAATCTCAGCACTATTAAAAGTGAGATAACGAATGTGCCTTTGGATGTGGTGGAATGTTAAGGAGACAGCACCTTCTGTGTAGTATTCTTAAGCCTTTTTCCCCAAATATTGAATGTGAATCAGATAAAGCCTTTAGCACCAGTTTCTAATCTACAGGAAATAAATATATGGAGATAAGGAACCAATCAGTTCTATGAACAAGGAAGCAATTAATCACATACGTGTTGCAGATTTTCTAGAGGACAACTCACTGGCTTCTCCAACAAATTAGAGTAATGAAAATTAAAGATACTACTCTAGGTTCAAAGAGACTTAAAAGCAATTTAAAATACCTGACAAATATAATGAGTAGATTTGTTCAAATACTTATTTGAAAAAACTTAATAAAATAAATAAGATAATTTGAATATGGGCTGGGAATTGGTCATAGTGAAAAACTATTATTTTGTTAGCTATGATGATAACATTGAGGTGATATTACTCTACTCCCGTTAAGGGGGAAATGACATGATGTCTTGAATTTGCTTTAAAATATTCAAGAAAAAGAGAGGGAGGGAACAGATAAAATAATTGTAGCAAAATATTGATGGATGTTGAAGGTAGGAGGTGGGTATCTGATGGGTTGCTTGTACTTGCTACATTTTTGTGTGAAGTTTTTACAATAATTTTTTTTTTTAAATACCTTTTAGGAAAAGACACCAAACTGCACAAAAGTAACACCTTTTGTGAAAGATATGGATTTTAAGAGTTTAGATTTGAAACACCTTGACAGAAGGAATCAAGTACCTTAACTTAAACAATAAACAATCCACCAAAAACCTATACTCTTGACTATTCTGGGGAAACTAGCAAACCTGAGAAGGTGTCAAAATAGTTCAAAACTCTGGAAGTTATTATAATAAATATAATAGGAACTCTAAAAACATAAAGTAAAGAAATGAATTAGACCCTTGGTATTGATATTTTAGAATAGCTTTAATTGTATACTTAGTAACACATTTTATAATTATTATATCTGTGTGTGTTTTGATATATTTAAAAGAATCAGTTATACTAAATTATAACTGCAATTTTGTACAAAGACAAATTGTGATTAGTGTTTAAATGTTCAAGAAAAGTTGGTTTCCAAAGTTTTATTTACCAGATACATGATTTTAATAAATTGGACATTAACTAAAGTAAGGATAATTATGAATTTTTCACTAGATGTGCAAAGGACCTTGGAGGTTTATTGAATTAATCCTATATACCCACTATTACAAAAACACTGAGAGAAATAGTATTTTAAAGAGTTTCAGTATTTTTACTAAAGGAGAGAATTATTCTCTGCCATGAAAATTGACACACACTGCATTTCATTTTGTTGATGAGTTCTTTTTCACAGAATTCCATCCATTTGTTAGACTTCTAGTATGTTACTGTCACCGTTTGAAAAGGGCAGGGATCATGACATTGTATTTTTGCAACTATTGGCATAAACTGATTTGGTTGTCCAATGTTTGTTTAAAATACATGAGATTGTATATGTCTATACCTTGTTCATGCAGACTGGTGTCTTCTTTAGAGAACAATTGTATTTGCAATATTCACCACTTGATAGATAATTATGATGACAATGATGAGAAAAGATGTCATGAAGTTATGTTGATGGACAGTGGGTCTCATGAGATAATATATGCAATGTTTCTAAACTGTAGGACTTAATAGCTATATTTTTATTATATTAGGATGGAAAATACAGTTACTACTTGTGCAGTCACATGTCTTCTGAACAAGATTTCTTACATAATTAAGAGCTTTAAGAACGATCCAAAGAACATATACTCCCTGTCATTAATACACTTTATATTTCAGGGAATATGAAGATTCCCCCTACCCTGTCCCAAAAGATGCCAAACTAGAGCTGCCTGTTCAAGAAGAGACTGATGTGTTCTTAATTTTCACAAATATAATATCTTTTTATTCCCCTGAAGGAACACCACTCTCAGGAAAAATATATCACATCTCAGATTGCTGTGACAGGCTTCTCTCAGATGCAAACAGCTATCTATGTTTATAGCTTTGAAAGTAAGTTACCCTTTGAGCCTGGGGCATATTAATGTGCTTAAATCCAGAAAGCCCTTGTACAAAAATATGAAGTAGAAGAAGCTGATTCATGAGGTGCCTCAATGGCTCAGTTGGTTAAGCATCTGACTTCAGCTCAGGTCATGTTCTCATAGCTTGTGAGTTCAAGCCCCACATCAGGCTCTGAGCTATCTGCTCAGAGCCTGGAGCCTGTTTCAGATTCTGTGTGTGTTTTCCTTTCTCTCTGCCCCTCCCCTGCTTGTGCTCTGTCTCTCTCTCTCAAAAATAGATAAATATTAAAAAAATTGTTTTTAATTAAAAAAGAAGAAACTGATTCATGTCCTTTTTTCTTTTTTTGGCATCTCCTTTTACTCCCACATGGTGCCCATGTTTATGTGGTTTCCCATCGTTCCCTCACAAAACCTGTTTCTAGAAATTGCTGATTACTGACACATTTTCTACTGGAAACAGGGCTGTATTTCATGCTAACTTGCACACAAAAGATTCCAGTGCTTGAAGTTTCTGTTTGTCCTAGATGTTTAGCACAAGAATGACAAGACTATGTCTATTAAGCCCTTTATCATAATGTATTGTGCTGTATAGTAACAAAATATCAAGAAGGCTGCATGTGTTTAACGTATTTCTGATAAATTGCTTTGTACTCTGTTGTTTCAAATAAAACAAGATTTGCCATTTATTAAGCACTTATTGATTTCTACCAAATTCTTCCTTATTCAAAGGAGTTTCCTTCCATGATTCCAACTTTTTTTTCATGTTGTTATCATTGCACCTCAAACAATTTCTGATACTAAAGATAAAGTTAATTCATCCCAAAGTAGACATTGGGAGAGTAAAATTTCTAGAGCTTAATATATGTGGAAAGTATTTAAAGGGTTGCATTTAAAAAAATTTTTTTTTCACGTTTATTTACTTTTGAGACAGAGAGAGAGACAGAGCATGAACGGGGGAGGGTCAGAGAGAGAGGGAGACACAGAATCGGAAACAGGCTCCAGGCTCTGAGCTGTCAGCACAGAGCCCGACGCGGGGCTCGAACTCACGGACCGTGAGATCATGACCTGAGCCGAAGTCGGCCGCTTAACCGACTGAGCCACCCAGGCGCCCCAAGGGTTGCATTTTATTTTTATTATTTTTTTAATTTTTTTTCAACGTTTATTTATTTTTGGAACAGAGAGAGACAGAGCATGAACGGGGGAGGGGCAGAGAGAGAGGGAGACACAGAATCGGAAACAGGCTCCAGGCTCTGAGCCATCAACCCAGAGCCCGACGCGGGGCTCGAACGCACGGACGGCGAGATCGTGACCTGGCTGAAGTCGGACGCTTAACCGACTGCGCCACCCAGGCGCCCCAAGGGTTGCATTTTAAACAAGGGCCCTGCATTTTCTTTTTGTACTGGGCCTTGCAAATTATGCAGTCTGCCTGACCAAGGCTAACCATATATACTGTACTCTAATAACATGATTAATTTTGCCTATTTTTACAATGTACATAAACTGAGATACATGGAACACACTCTCCTTGAGTCTTGCTTATTTCACTGAACAATATATTTGTAAATTCTTCCCTATTATTGTGTGTAGTTGTATATTTTTCACTTCTTTTATCGTAGAGCCTGAATTTTCAATTTGTGGCATTGGAAGCACTTGGTGGGCTTGTTAAAACAGAGATTCCTGGGCTCCACCCTGGGTTTCTGTTCCAGTAGGTCTGGGGTAGGGCCCAAGAATTTGTCTTTCTTTCTTTCTTTCTTTCTTTCTTTCTTTCTTTCTTTCTTTCTTTCTTTCTTTCTTTTTAATGTTCATTTAATTATTTTGAGAGAGTTCAAGGAGGAGTGGGGGGAGGGAGAGAGAGGGAGCGAGGGAGAGAGAGAGAGAGAGAGAGAGAGAGAGAGAGGATACCAAGCAGGCTCCATGCTGCCAGCACAGAGCCTGATGTGGACTTGAACCGACAAACTGAGCTCACGACCTGAGCTGAAACTGAGTCAGTGCTTAACTGACTGAGCCACCCAGGTGCCCCAAGAATTTGTCTTTCTAATAGGTCAGTGAGAGTGGTGTTGATGCTGCTGGTCTGGGAATGTGGTTATGGCTCCTGCCCCAAAGAATAGGTATCTAGTTAGGGAAAGACAGAAAAGCAAACAGACGGTTCCAATGCAATAGTAAATATTATGATAAAAGTATGCACATGGTGCTTTGGGAGCACAGAGAAGAAAGAAAAAAAAAAGAATTATGGAAATAGTGGAAAAACATCCTACCTGAGATAACCACTGGGCTATATTTGGAGATGGAGTGTTATCTATGGAGGGAAAGGTAATTCTAGGCAGAAGAGAAAGGTTTGTAGAAGTTTGGGTGAGGGACTAGTAGATAACATCTAGGGAATTGTAGGAGGTCCACTTGGCAGGAACATTGGGTGAAGTTGCAGAGATAGCCAGAAGAAAAAAGAAAAGGAATATGTCTTGAAGTGACCAAATTAGTTGACTGGAAATACAGCATCAGTTGAATGAATATATTTTACAATCTAAATTTACATCAAACTGATGGGGGTATATGCCTTACTTTAAGCCCATATAGAAAAATCAAATCCTTTATATTAGAAAGAACTATCAGAAAAGTCCTAGTTTTTTCTGTGTTACATTTCAAACAGGAAACAAATTTGCTCTTCCAAATGGGTTTATGTCACTATTTAAATGAGATATGCACTTTTTTACTTTTCTAAAACAAATGCATAGTTACATAAAGAATAATAATAATAATATTTATTGAGTGCTAGGCATTGCCTCATTTAATCCTACCTAAAATCCTATGAGTCATGAATTATCATCTCAATTTTACAGATGAAAAAATGAAATAACCTTAAGTAGTTTGGTGAAGGCCACACAGTTAATATGGCAGATCTGAAACTTAGGTCAGATTCCAAGGCTGTGCCCTTAAGCACCAAGTGTCTTCCCTTTGCTATTTCATATTAAGCATAATAAGCTAGAGGTGCAGTTTAGAGACATAAAAAGATCATGTAGGTAGGATCTACTTGGGCTCATTCCTTGGAGATATTTCTCCTACCCTACCTTCATAGAGCCAACAGTCTAGTAGGCAACACCTATATAAACACAAGTGGATGTGATAAATTATTAGCGGGAATAACTGGGCATAAATGAATCATAGTACAATTCTATTTAATGAAAGGAGTAGTAGAAGTATACAGAAAGAATTCAGAAAGAAGGTAAGACTCAAGCTGAGTCCTGCAATCCATGCAGGTGTTTAGCATATAAGGGGAAAATGCCTTCTAGGCAGAGGAAACATTTTGAGCAAAAGCATTGTATATTCTAGGAAGTCCAAATAGTTCCATCAGGTTGAGGCATGGGGTGAATATGGAGGAAAATGAAACCAAAAAGGTGAGTGCGATTACCTAACAGAAGGCCTTATAAGCCACTGAAAGTCATGGGGACTTTATGACTCAGGAGGGAAATATTGAACAGGGGAATCACATGATCAGACTTACATTTTCATTTTAATTTTTTCAAATTTTATTTAAATACAAATTAGTTATCATATAATAATGATTTCAGGAAGACTTATCTTTTTAAAGATCAAGAAAGCAAGGTGAAGGATGGATTGAAAGAAGGCAAAGAGACCATTAAAATTTTTACATCATCATAATGTAAGCTAATTACATTATGTAAGCTAATTAGAATGTAATTCTAATATTAATCTGTCTTTGCCTACCATATTATTATCTACAAAAAAGCAAAAACAATGGTAAAAAAATGTCATTCTGCTGCACTTCTTCACTTAAAATCACAATGTCACTAGGAAGAAAAATAATACAATAGACCAGCTCTACAAAAAATTTGCAAAATTACAGATTTAAAATAAATTAAATTGTTTATGAAAACAAATTTTAAAAAATTTGTTGATTTGTTCTGAGATTACAAGATTGCAGAGAACTTATAAAGGTTTAGATATAATATTTAATCAAGAAATAGGAGTAATGATGTTTTATTGATTATACCAACTATAGGGCTATACTAGATGCTGACCTCCTTATGGACAGGAGTTTTAAAAATTCAGATATATTTTATATTATAACCATGTACAGTTAGTATTGATGTATATTATTTCATTGAATCCATATACCAATTCTGTGGAGCAGACTGATATCATTGCCACTTTAAAGATAAGAAAATTAAGGCTTAACTAATTTATCCGAGATCATATAGTAAGTGGAAGAACAGAGATTTAGACTCTGACTATATTATTCAGGATATGCTGCTATAACAAACTACCTCTGATTTTGGTATAAACAACCGAAGTTTAATTCTTGCTCATTTTACAATG